>NC_143051.1:8912500-9180000 GCF_057628025.1 Oncorhynchus mykiss | reverse complement strand
CTACATATACACCTTATGTAACCCGACATCTAACCCTATAGAGTGGTGAGGAGGAGTCTACCTTGTCTGGAAGAGACTTCAACTGTACACATGTTCCCTGTATACCCCTACATATACACCTTATGTAACCCGACATCTAACCCTATAGAGTGGTGAGGAGGAGTCTACCTTGTCTGGAAGAGACGTCAACTGTACACATGTTCCCTGTATACCCCTACATATACACCTTATGTAACCCGACATCTAACCCTATAGAGTGGTGAGGAGGAGTCTGCCTTGTCTGGAAGAGACTTCAACATTCATTTTCTGTATTCAGGTTCACTCAAACATTGTTTTTAAGCTTTGCTTTACTATTGACAGCTAGAGATGAATTCTGGATTCACTTTCCTTAAATATGTATTTATATTTATATTAATATCTGATGTATTCATAACACTGAATTGTTTGATATTGACCTTTTCTCCATCAGCTCCTGATATCAGGGCATAAAAACTACAATCTGTCTACCCCTATATCTACCCTTATACCACCTTTATACCTACCCCTATATATCTACCCCTAAATACCCCTATTTCTACCCCTATATCTACCCCTATATATCTACCCCTATATCTACCCTTGTATCTACCCCTATATATCTACCACTATATCTACCACTATATCTACCCCTACCCCTATATCTACCCCTATATCTACCCCTATACATACCCTTATATATACACCTATACCTACCCCAATATCTACCCCTGTATCTACCCCTATATCTACCCCTATACATACCCTTATATATACACCTATACCTACCCCAATATCTACCCCTGTATCTACCCCTATATATCTACCCCTATATCTACCCCTATATCTACACCTATATCTACATTTATATCTACCCCTATATCTACCCCTATATATCTACCCCTATATCTACCCCTATATCTCTACCCCTATACATACCCTTATATATACACCTATACCTACCCCAATATCTACCCCTATATCTACCCCTATATCTACCTTTATATCTACCCCTATATCTACCCCTATATCTACCCCTATACATACCCTTATATATACACACCTATATCTACCCCTATATCTACCTTTATATCTACCCCTATATCTACCCCTATATCTACATTTATATCTACCCCTATATCTACCGTTATATCTACCCCTATATCTACCCCTATATCTACCCCTATATCTACCCCTATATATCTACCCCTATATATCTACCCCTATATCTACCCCTATACATACCCTTATATATACACCTATACCTACCCCAATATCTACCCCTGTATCTACCCCTATATATCTACCCCTATATCTACCCCTATATCTACCCCTATATCTACCCCTATACATACCCTTATATATACACCTATACCTACCCCAATATCTACCCCTGTATCTACCCCTATATATCTACCCCTATATCTACCCCTATATCTACACCTATATCTACACCTATATCTACATTTATATCTACCCCTATATATCTACCCCTATATCTACCCCTATACATACCCTTATATATACACCTATACCTACCCCAATATCTACCCCTATATCTACCCCTATATCTACCCCTATATCTACACCTATATCTACACCTATATCTACATTTATATCTACCCCTATATCTACCTTTATATCTACCCCTATATCTACCCCTATATCTACCCCTATACATACCCTTATATATACACCTATACCTACCCCAATATCTACCCCTATATCTACCCCTATATCTACCTTTATATCTACCCCTATATCTACCCCTATATCTACCCCTATACATACCCTTATATATACACCTATATCTACCCCTATATCTACCTTTATATCTACCCCTATATCTACATTTATATCTACCCCTATATCTATCCTTATATCTACCCCTATATCTACCCCTATATCTACCCCTATATCTACCCCTATATATCTACCCCTATATATCTACCCTTATATCTACCCCTATACATACCCTTATATATACACCTATACCTACCCCAATATCTACCCCTGTATCTACCCCTATATATCTACCCCTATATCTACCCCTATATCTACACCTATATCTACATTTATATCTACCCCTATATCTACCCCTATATATCTACCCCTATATCTACCCCTATATCTACCCCTATATATCTACCCCTATATATCTACCCCTATATCTACCCCTATATCTACCCCTATATCTACCCCTATACATACCCTTATATATACACCTATATCTACCCCTATATCTACCCCTATATCTACCCCTATATATACACCTTTATACCTACCTCTATATCTACCCCTATATCTACCTTTATATCTATCCCTATATCTACCCCTATATCTACCCCTATATCTACCTTTACACCTACCCCTATATCTACCCCTATATCTACCCCTATATCTACCCCTATATCTACCTTTATACCTACCCCTATATCTACCCCTATATCTACCTTTATACCTACCTCTATATCTACCCCTATATATACCTTAATACCTACCTCTATATCTACCCCTATACCTACCCCTATATCTACCTTTATATCTACCCATATATCTACCCCTATATCTACTTTTATATCTACCCCTATATCTACCCCTACCCCTATATCTACCCCTATATCTACCCCTACCCCTATACCTACCACTATATCTACCCCTATATCTACCCCTACCTCTATATCTACCCCTATATCTACCCCTATATCTACCCCTACCCCTATACCTACCACTATATCTACCCCTATATCTACCCCTACCTCTATATCTACCACTATATCTACCCCATATATATACCCCTATATCTACCTTTATATCTACCCCTATATATCTACCCCTATATCTACCCCTATATATATACCCCTATATCTACCCCTATATATCTACCCCTATATCTACCTTTATATCTACCCCTATATCTACCCCATATCTACCTTTATATCTACCCCTATATCTACCCCTATATCTACCCCTATATCTACCCCTATACATACCCTTCTACATACCCCTATATCTACCCCTATATCTACCCCTACCCCTATACATACCACTGTATCTACCACTATATCTACCCCTACCCCTATATCTACCCCTATATCTACCCCTATACATACCACTATATTTACCTTTATATCTACCCCTATATCTACCCCTACCCCTATACATACCCTTATATATACCCCTATACATACCACTATATATACACCCCTATATCTACCCCTATATCTACCTTTATACCTACCCCTATATCTACCCCTATATCTACCTTTATACCTACCTCTATATCTACCCCTATATCTACCTTAATACCTACCTCTATATCTACCCCTATACCTACCCCTATATCTACCTTTATATCTACCCATATATCTACCCCTATATCTACTTTTATATCTACCCCTATATCTACCCCTACCCCTATATCTACCCCTATATCTACCCCTACCCCTATACCTACCACTATATCTACCCCTATATCTACCCCTACCTCTATATCTACCCCTATATCTACCCCTACCCCTATATCTACCCCTATATCTACCCCTACCCCTATACCTACCACTATATCTACCCCTATATCTACCCCTACCACTATATCTACCCCATATATATACCCCTATATCTACCTTTATATCTACCCCTATATATCTACCCCTATATCTACCCCTATATATATACCCCTATATCTACCCCTATATATCTACCCCTATATCTACCTTTATATCTACCCCTATATCTACCCCTATATCTACCCCTATATCTACCTTTATATCTACCCCTATATCTACCCCTATATCTACCCCTATATCTACCCCTATATCTACCCCTATACATACCCTTCTACATACCCCTATATCTACCCCTATATCTACCCCTATATCTACCCCTACCCCTATATCTACCCCTATATCTACCCCTACCCCTATATCTACCCCTATATCTACCCCTACCCCTATATCTACCCCTATACATACCCCTATACATACCACTGTATCTACCACTATATCTACCCCTACCCCTATATCTACCCCTATATCTACCCCTACCCCTATACATACCACTATATTTACCTTTATATCTACCCCTATATCTACCCCTACCCCTATACATACCCTTATATATACCCCTATACATACCACTATATATACACCCCTATACATACCACTATATATACACCCCTATACATACCACCATATATACCCCTATACATATCCCTATATACCTACTTTTATACCTACTCCTGTATCTACCCCTATATATACCCCTAAATATACCCCTGTATATACACCCCATGTATACCCCCCTAAATATACCCCTGTATACCCCTATATATACACACAACCCTATAAATACACCCCTATATATACACACACCCCTATATATACACACACTATAAATACACCCCTGTATATACACACACCCCTATATACACACACACCCCTATATATACACCCCTATATATATACACACACCCCTATGTATACCCCCTATATTTACACCCCTATATATACACACCTATGTATACACACCCCTATATATACCCCTGTATCTACCCTATATATAAATGTATCCTATATATACACTCCTATCTATACCACTATAAATGGGTTCCCTATATGCCCATATATACATGTACGCAATCAATTTCCTAGATGAGCTGTCAACGGAGTTCGGTAAGGAAACATACAGTATTTGACTTAGAACCAAACTCATTGCATGTGTGTGTACTCAGACTCACCTGGTGATCCCTTGGAAATGGTTGCCGTGGCGTTGCATCCTCCTCTGGGGTTACACCTTATGTCTTCTTTATTTAACCCTTATTTAACCCTTATTTAACCCTTATTCTCTCTCTTGCTGTAGTATAATATTAGTAGTTACACCCTAGCTCAGAAAGGACTGAGAACTCTCACTCTCTCTTCGCCTTTTCCCTCTCTCCTCCCTTCTGCTCTCTCACCTGTCTCTATCTCCCTCCCCCGTCTTTCTCCATCTCATCTCTCTCTTTCCCTCTCACTTTCTCACCATCTCTCTCACACAGAACAGAAAGAGACATGGAGGAGAGGTCTTATGCAGGCTGAAGGGCCGTACCATGTTCTACCCCGAGACGGGGGTGTCCTCAGTCCAAATCCAGAATAATCCAATGGAAGAAATCTCTGTGGATCTATAATCTCAAATAATGTCCATGACTAGTCTTCAGAGAGTGGGAAAGCACACACAGATACACAGCTGTATTGTTAGTAGCTCATTGACCTCTCTCTATGGATGAGTCTCCCTAGCACCCGTCTGTCTGGTCTACCCCTGGTTCTGAGTGGAGGACCAGTTTCCTCCTTCATCAAACTGCAAGGTTTTGAGTGTGAAAGTGTGTGTGTGTGCGTGTGCGTGTGCGTGTGTGTGTGTGTGCGTGTGTGTGTGTGTGTGTGAGCCGTCTAGTAGGTATTGACATGCATGTGACGTTAGCCATCATTGTGGTAGTTGTAGAAAGACAGGTACAGTCTGAATACAGTGGTCCTGCAGAGAGAGAGAGCAGCTCCACCCTCTTCAACATGTATATCAATGAATTGGCGAGGGCACTAGAACAGTCTGCACCACCCGGCTTCACGCTACTAGAATCTGAAGTCAAATGTCTACTGTTTGCTGATGATCTGGTGCTTCTGTCTCCAACCAAGGAGGGCCTACAGCAGCACCTAGATCTTCTGCACAGATTCTGACAGACCTGGGCCCTGACATTAAATCTCAGTAAGACAAAAATAATGGTGTTCCAAAAAAGGTCCAGTTGCCAGGACCACAAAATACAAATTCCATCTAGACACCGTTGCCCTAGAGCACACAAAACTATACATATCTCGGCCTAAACATCAGTGCCACAGGTAAGTTCCACAAAGCTGTGAACAAGGCAAGAAGGGTCTTATATTCCATCAAAAGGAATTCTCCACACCAATTAGGATCTGGCTAAAAATACTTGATTCAGTTATAAAACCCATTGCCCTTTATGGTTGTGAGGTCTGGGGTCAACTCACCAACCAAGAATTCACAAAATGGGACAGACACCAAATTGAGACTGCCTGCAGAATTCTGCAAATATATCCTCTGTATACAACGTAAAACACCAAATAATGCATGCAGAGCAGAATTAGGCCAATACCCGCTAATTATCAAATTCAGAAAGAGCTGTTAAATTTTCAACCACCTAAAAGGAAGCGATTACTTTCCATAACAAAGCCATCACCTACAGAGAGATTAACCTGGAGAACAGCCCCCTGAGCAAGCTGGGTTCACAATCACAAACAGACCCCACAGAGCCCCAGGACAGCAACACAATTTGACCCAACCAAATCATGAGAAAACAAAAAGATAATTACTTAACACATTAGAAAGAACAAACAAAAAAACTGAGCAAACTAGAATTCTATTTGTCCCTTAACAGAGAGTACACAGTGGCAGAATACCTGACTACTGTGACTGACCCAAAATGAAGCATAGCCTCGCTATTGAGAAAGGCCGCTGATGGCTCATAAGAGAAGACAGGCTATGAGTCACGAACGTCGTCAGGGAAATGACCGGACCAAGGTGCAGTGTGGTGAGCGTACATTTATTTTTATTATGAATGTCATCAACAATGTCACCCGTCGTCGTCGTCGTCGTCGTCGTCGTCGCCGCCGCCGCCGCCGCCGCCGCCGCCGCCGCCGCCGCCGCCGCCGCCGCCGCCGCCACCACCACCACCACCACCACCACCCAAAAGTGAAGCTTACTAGGGCTATACAGGCCACTAACAAAGATAACTACCCACAACTAAGGTGGCAAAACAGGCTGCCTAAGTATGATTCCCAATCAGAGACAACGATATACAGCTGTCCCTGATTGAGAACCACACTTGGCCAAACACACAGAAATACAAAACATAGAATGCCCACCCGACATCACACCCTGACCTAACCAAATAGAGAAATAAAACGGCTCTCTAAGGTCAGGGCGTGACACTATGTGCACACTGCACACAAAATGAGGTGGAAACTGAGCTGCACTTCCTAACCTCCTGACAAATGTATGACCATATTAGAGACACATATTTCCCTCAGATTACACAGACCCACAAAGAATTAAAATACAAATCCAATTTTGATCAAGTCCCATATCTACTGGGTGAAATACCACAGTGTGACATCACAGCAGAAAGATTTGTGACCTGTTGCCACAAGAAAAGGTCAACCAGTGAAGAACAAACACCATTGTAAATACAACCCATATTTATGCTTATTTATTTTCCCTTTTGCACATCATTACAACACTGTATATAGACATATGACATGTGAAATGTCTTTATTATTTTTGTAACTTTTGTGATTGTAATGTTTACTGTGAATTGTTTATTATCTATTTCACTTGCTTTGGCATGTTTCCCATGCCAATAAAACCCTTAAATTGAAATAGAATCGAATTGAAATTGAATTGAGAGAGATAAGGGACATGCCAATCAGTTTCTGTCACAACGTGTCACACTGAGTCTTACAATACGTTCTCTAGAGAAGATCATGACTGACACACTCTAACAGAGATAGGGAACACACACACACACACACACAGACAGACATCGTAGCACACAGACAGTTGCCAGTGAGAGCTGTGTTTCTGGAACTACTTGCTCAGAATTAGACATTTATTCATGTTCTCAAACGTCACATTAGGAAGTTGCTCCAAAAGTCTAACTTCAAAATGTTTAAGGTTAAGTTTTAACTCCACATTTTTAAGGTTAGGGTTAAGTTCAGGCTTTAAATCTAAATTCTTAAAGTTAGGCATTATGCAGCGATAGAAATTTTAAATATTTTTGTTTTTAACCTTAAACTCTTTGAAATGTGACATTTGGAACAACTTTGAAATTTGATGTTGGTTTTTGACCAATGTCAAAAACAAATGTATAATTGGTGGATTTGAACTTACAAACTTTGGAATCAGAGGCAGATGCTGACACTTGATCTCTATCCACTACGTCCTAGAAAAATCGAAACCTACTTGAAGGTAGGTTAGTATCTTGGATAGTATCCAAGATGGCGTAGCAGTCAAAAGTCTTTGTCCTGTCTTTGTCCCTTGTATATATCGTTTTACTTTTTCGTCGCATATCCTTTAAAATATTTTGCTAAACTTTAACATCTAAATACTCTCCTGCAACCCGCCTCACCCAATGTGGCGCGGATCTGCTTTTTTCTCTAAAGTATTTCTATTTACTTCGGATCTGGAATCCCTCAACTGAAGCTAGCCAGCTAACTACCAGCTAACTACCAGCTAACTACCAGCTAACTACCAGCTAACTACCAGCAAACCATTGCCAGAGGTCATCAGCTAACCTAATTGAGCTTCTACTTCTAAAAATTCACCTTTCCAGAAACAAGTCTCTCACTGTTGCCGCTTGCTATAGACCTCCCCCTTTTCCCCCAGCTGTGCCCTTGATACCATGTGTGAATTGCTTTCAAACACTCCCTGAGACATTTCTGTGAGCAGGCCTTTCTAATCAACCTGGCCGTGGTATCCTGGAATAACATTGACCTCATCCCGTCAGTAGATGATGCCTGGCTATTCTTTAAAAGTGCCTTCCTGGGCCTCGCGGGTGGCGCAGTGGTTAAGGGCGCTGTACTGCAGCGCCAGCTGCGCCACCAGAGACTCTGGGGTGGCGCCCAGGCTCTGTCGTAACCGGCCGCGACCGGGAGGTCTGTGGGGCGACGCACAATTGGCCTAGCGTCGTCCGGGTTAGGGAGGGTTTGGCCGGTAGGGAAATCCTTGTCTCATCGCGCACCAGCGACTCCTGTGGCGGGCCGGGCGCAGTGCGCACTAACCAAGGCTGCCAGGTGCACAGTGTTTCCTACGACACATTGGTGCGGCTGGTTTCCGGGTTGGATGCACGCTGTGTTAAGAAGCAGTGCGGCTTGGTTGGGTTGTGTATCAGAGGACGCATGACTTTCAACCTTCATCTCTCCCGAGCCCGTACGGGAGTTGTTGCAATGAGACAAGATAGTAGCTACTAAACAATTGGATACCATGAAATTGGGGAGAAAGTGCCTTCCTCACCATCTTAAATAAGCATGCCCCTCTCAATTTTTTCAAAACTAGGAATAGATATAGTCCTTGGTTCACTCCAGACCTGTCTGCCCTTGACCAGCACAAAAACATCCTGTGGCTTTCTGCATTAGCATCGAATAGCCCCCGTGATATGCAACTTTTCGGGGAAGTTAAGAACAAATATACACAGGCAGTTAGAAAAGCTAAGGCAAGCTTTTTCAAACAGAAATTTGCATCCTGTAGTACTAACTCAAAAAAGTTCTGGGATACTGTAAAGTCCATGGAGAATAAGAACACCTCCTCCCAGCTGCCCACTGCTCTGAGGCTATATGTTCACCACTGATAAATCCACTATAATTGAGAACTTCAATAAGCATTTTCTACGGCTGGCCATGCTTTCCACCTGGCTACTCCTACCCCGGTCAACTGCCTGGCACCCTCCACAGCAACCCGCCAAAGCCCCCACCATTTCTCCTTTACCCAAATCCAGATAGCAGATGTTCTGAAAGAGCTGCAAAATCTGGACCCCTACAAATCAGCCGGGCTAGACAATCTGGACCCTCTCTTTCTAAAATTATCTGCCGAAATGATTGCAACCCCTATTACTAGCCTGTTCAACCTCTCTTTCGTATCGTCTGAGATTCCCAAAGATTGGAAAGCTGCCGCGGTCATCCCCCTCTTCAAAGGGGGTGACACTCTAAACCCAAACTGCTACAGACCTATATCTATCCTACCCTGTCTTTCTAAGGTCTTCGGAAGCCAAATTAACAAACAGATTACTGACCATTTCGAATCCCACCATACCTTCTCCGCTATGCAATCTGGTTTCAGAGCTGGTCATGGGTGCACCTCAGCCACACTCAAGGTTCTAAACGACATCATAACCTCCATCGATAAGAGACATTACTGTGCAGCCGTATTCATCGACCTGGCCAATGCGTTCGACTCTGTCAATCACAACATTCTTATTGGCAGACTCGACAGCCTTGGTTTCTCAAATGATTGCCTTGCCTGGTTCACCAACTACTTCTCTGATAGAGTTCAGTGTGTCAAATCGGAGGGCCTGTTGTCCGGACCTCTGACAGTCTCTATGGGTGTGCCACAGGGTTCAAATCTCGGGCCGACTCTCTTTTCTGTATACAGTAATGATGTTGCTCTTGCTGCTGGTGATTCTCTGATCCACCTCTATGCAGACGACACCATTCTGTATACTTCTGGCCCCTCCTTGGACACTGTGTTAACTAACCTCCAGACGAGCTTCAATGCCATACAACTCTCCTTCCGTGGCCTCCAACTGCTCTTAAACGCAAGTAAAACTAAATGCATGCTCTCCAATCGATCACTGCCCGCACCTGCTCGCCCGTCCAGCATCACTACTCTGGACGGCTCTGACTTAGAATACGTGGACAACTACAAATACCTGGGTGTCTGGTTAGACTGTAAACTCTCCTTCCAGACTCACATTAAGCATCTCCAATCCAAAATTAAATCTTAAATCGGCTTCCTATATTGCAACAAAGCATCCTTCACTCATGCTGCCAAACATACCCTCGTAAAACTGACCATCCTACCGATCCTCGACTTCGGTGATGTCATCTATAAAATAGCCTCCAACACTCTACTCAACAAACTGGATGCAGTCTATCACAATGCCATCCGTTTTGTCACCAAAGCCCCATACACTACCCACCATTGCGACCTGTACGCTCTCGTTGGTTGGCCCTCGCTTCATACTCGTTGACCAAATCCACTGGCTACAGGTTATCTACAAGTCTCTGCTAGGTAAAGCCCTGCCTCATCTCAGCTCACTGGTCACCATAGCAGCACCCACTCGTAGCACGCGCTCCAGCAGGTATATCTCACTGGTCACCCTCAAAGCCAATTCTTCCTTTGGTCGTCTTTCCTTCCAGTTCTCTGCTGCCCATGACTGGAACAAATTGCAAAAATCTCTGAAGCTGGAGACTCACATCTCCCTCACTAGCTTTAAGCACCAGCTGTCAGAGCAGCTTACAGATCACTGCACCCGTACATAGCCCATCTGTAAACATCCCATCTATCTACCTACCTCATCCCCATACTGGTATTTATTTATTTTGCTCCTTTGCACCCCAGTATCTATACCTGCACATTCACCTTCTGCCGATCTACCATTCCATTGTTTAATTGCTATATTGTAATTACTTCGCCACCATGGCCTATTTATTTCCTTAACTTACCTCATTTGCACTCACTGTATATAGACTTTTTGTTTTCTTTTGTTCTACTGTATTATTGACTGTATGTTTTGTTTATTCCACGTGTAACTCTGTGTTGTTGTATGTGTCGAACTGCTTTGCTTTATTCTTGGCCAGGTCGCAGTTGTAAATTAAAACTTGTTCTCAACTAGCCTACCTGGTTAAATAAAGGTGAAATAAATAAAAAAGTAACAGCGCTCACTGTTGCCCCTAGTGGCCGGTTTCCTCTCCTGACGTCTCCAGACATGGACCCCGGATACTGACTTGTATAATGGTTGATAATATAAATACTGCCGACTCACTGAGCCTCCAAGCTACCAGAAGCTAGCTACTGTATATCTCTCTGAGGTCACAACCCATCCATCAGCCATCTGAAATTAGAGCATGGTTTATATAAGTGCATAAAATAGCTTTACTCTCTCACACACACACACACACACACACACACACACAGAGGGTTCTCTTTCTTTCTCCTGACTTAATTGCGTATCTATATTTATCTGAGCAGAATATGCTATTTTAGGCCTAAAGCTCTGGCGACTGATATCAGAAAGCTTCATTGTTCAGTGTACCTAGGGTTGCACGTTTTGGGGAATATTCAGAGGTGGAAACTTTCCGTGGGAATTAACGTGAATATATGCAAATTAATATTAATACCATTTAGATGTTTTATCAGAAATCATGGTAAGACCCAAGTGCAGACAGTGTGAAGTAACCATGTTGATTGTAACCACAAGTGCAGTCAAACGACAGGTCCAGGCAGGCAGGGGTCAATAATCCAGAGCAGAGGCCAAGGTACAGGACGGCAGGCCGGCAGACAGGCATTGGATATATTTACCATACCATATGGAGACAGAAACATAAACCTTTTACCTTATCATAAGTAGACTTAATTGCAAATTATTTAATCCTTCCAACAGAAAAAATTATAGTAATTTAGTTACGAATTGAACTTTAATTAAATTAGTTGACTCTTCACATGGGATGATTTCACTGATCAACAAAAGAAAGGGAATATTGAATGATCCCCAATGATCTATCGCATCTCCCCAAAAATCTGTAAAAAGATAGTGTAGAAACTAAAGCTTTGGTTGTCTTCCTCTCAGGCTTCCATGTCTCCTCCCTGGACCTCCTCAATGTCCACCTCTTGAACATCTTCCTCTCAGGCTTCCATGTCTTCTCCCTGGACCTCCTCAATGTTCAGCTCTTGAACATCAAACTCTGAGGCCTCATCTTCACTGTCACTTCCCAACCTTGGTGAGCATGGCTCGTTGTCAGGCTCAAAAAGCCAACAATTTGCCCGGATGGCCACCAATCTTTCAACCCTTGTATTGGTCAGCCTGTTGCGTGCTTTGGTGTGTGTGTTCCCAAACAAGGACCAGTTGCGCTCTGAGGCGGCTGATGTTGGTGGGATTTGGAGGATGATGGAGGAAACAGGGGAAACAGCCTCCGATTCACAAAGTCCCTTCCACCAGGTGACTGATGAGATATGTTGGCACGACTTCCATGTTGCATCTCTATCCCCAAGCCCTTGCTTGGAAGTGTACTTCGCCAGACTGCCAAGAACCTTGCCCTCATCCAGGCCAAGGTGGCAAGACACAGTAGTGATGACACCATAGGCCTTGTTGATCTCTGCACCAGACAGGATGCCCTTGCCTGCACACTTGGGGTCTAACATGTACACGGTGTGTATGGGCTTCAGGCAGAAGTCTTCACGCTTTTTGATGTATTTCAGAACTGCAGTTTCCTCTGCTTGGAGCAACAGTGAAGTGGGCAGGGCAGTACGGATTTCTTCTCTTACATCTGCAAGCAGAGTCTGAACATCAGACAGGATGGCATTGTCTCCCTCAATCCGTGCAATGGCTACTGCTATAGGTTTCAGGCTGCTTACCACTCTCTCCCAAAATACATCATCCAGGAGGATCCTCTTGATTTGGGCTGTCCATATCAGCAGACTGTGATATGGCCATTTATTGGAGAGACTCCTTCCCCTCCAGGAGACTGTCAAACATTATGACAACCTCACCCCAATGGGTGTTGCTGGGCAGCTTCAATATGGTGCTCATATTCTTCTCACTTTGCTTGGTGAGGTAGATTGTTGCTATAACTTGATGACCCTTCACATACCTAACCATTTCCTTGGCTCTCTTGTAGAGTGTATCCATTGTTTTCAGTGCCATCATGTACTTGAGGAGCAGATTCAATGCATGAGCAGCACAGCCAATGGGTGTGATGTGAGGGTAGGACTCCTCCACTTTAGACCAAGCAGCCTTCATGTTCACAGCATTGTCTGTCACCAGTGCAAATATCATCTGTGGTCCAAGGTCATTGATGACTGCCTTCAGCTCATCTGCAATGTAGAGACCTGTATGTCTGTTGTCCCTTGTGTCTGTGCTCTTGTAGAATATTGGTTTGAGGGGTGGATATGATGTAGGTAATTATTCCTTTCCCACGAACATTCAATCATCAGTATTTGCAAATGTACACAGCTTTTTAGCTGCAGTGAAACATCTCCACACATCAGATAGTTCCCGTGGCATTTTCCTGTGAAGAACAGAAAAAAAATGAGTCCAAAAAAACCCCAAAGACAATTCCATGTACAGATAAATAGTTAAGCAATTAGATGAACTTTCCATGGAAAATTTCTGACCCTTTGCAAACCCTAAGTGTGCCTGAAGCTCTCGCGACTGATATCAGGAAGCTTCATTATTCAGTGTGTGTCTTTCTTTCTTTGCCTATCTATACCTCTAACCATGTGAGCACCCACACCAAGCTGAATAATATTATGTGTAGACTGCTGTTTGGAGAATACATCGAAAAGGCCCAGAGTTACAGATCCAGAGGGGATGACGGGTTCTTACTAGATCACAGTGTTAAGTTGACGTGATATACATGTCTGTCTCAGTGTTAAGTTGATGTGATATACATGTCTGTCTCAGTGTTAAGTTGATGTGATATACATGTCTGTCTCAGTGTTAAGTTGATGTGATATACATGTCTGTCTCAGTGTTAAGTTGATGTGATATACATGTCTGTCTCAGTGTTAAGTTGATGTGATATACATGTCTGTCTCAGTGTTAAGTTGATGTGATATACATGTCTGTCTCAGTGTTAAGTTGATGTGATATACATGTCTGTCTCAGTGTTAAGTTGATGTGATATACATGTCTGTCTCAGTGTTAAGTTGATGTGATATACATGTCTGTCTCAGTGTTAAGTTGATGTGATATACATGTCTGTCTCAGTGTTAAGTTGATGTGATATACATGTCTGTCTCAGTGTTAAGTTGATGTGATATACATGTCTGTCTCAGTGTTAAGTTGATGTGATATACATGTCTGTCTCAGTGTTAAGTTGATGTGATATACATGTCTGTCTCAGTGTTAAGTTGATGTGATATACATGTCTGTCTCAGTGTTAAGTTGATGTGATATACATGTCTGTCTCAGTGTTAAGTTGATGTGATATTATATGTCTGTCTCAGTGTTAAGTTGATGTGATATACATGTATGTCTCAGTGTTAAGTTGATGTGATATACATGTCTGTCTCAGTGTTAAGTTGATGTGATATACATGTCTGTCTCAGTGTTAAGTTGATGTGATATACATGTCTGTCTCAGTGTTAAGTTGATGTGATATACATGTCTGTCTCAGCGTTAAGTTGATGTGATATACATGTCTGTCTCAGTGTTAAGTTGATGTGATATACATGTCTGTCTCAGTGTTAAGTTGATGTGATATACATGTCTGTCTCAGTGTTAAGTTGATGTGATATACATGTCTGTCTCAGCGTTAAGTTGATGTGATATACATGTCTGTCTCAGTGTTAAGTTGATGTGATATACATGTCTGTCTCAGTGTTAAGTTGATGTGATATACATGTCTGTCTCAGTGTTAAGTTGATGTGATATACATGTCTGTCTCAGTGTTAAGTTGATGTGATATACATGTCTGTCTCAGTGTTAAGTTGATGTGATATACATGTCTGTCTCAGTGTTAAGTTGATGTGATATACATGTCTGTCTCAGTGTTAAGTTGATGTGATATACATGTCTGTCTCAGTGTTAAGTTGATGTGATATACATGTCTGTCTCAGCGTTAAGTTGATGTGATATACATGTCTGTCTCAGTGTTAAGTTGATGTGATATACATGTCTGTCTCAGTGTTAAGTTGATGTGATATACATGTCTGTCTCAGTGTTAAGTTGATGTGATATACATGTCTGTCTCAGTGTTAAGTTGATGTGATATACATGTCTGTCTCAGTGTTAAGTTGATGTGATATACACTCATACTGTCTGGTACAGGGCATGGTACAAGGTCGGTTAGGGCTATTGGGGCGTGGTACAGTGTCGGTCAGGACCGTTGGGGTGTGGTGCAGTGCAGTATGGGTAGTGATTACTGTGTCCAGACTTCTGGATAGGGTGTGATCTGGTTGCTAGGATACACGGCTGCTGCCAACAGTAGATATGATTTATAATGGCTAGTCCCTGTCACTCTGTCTTTTTCATTCCTTTTTCTCTCATTCCCTCTCGCTTTCTCTCTCCTCCCTATGTATCTTTCTCTTCCACTCTTTATCCTACCACTGTGTGTGTGTGTGTGTGTGTGTGTGTGTGTGTGTGTGTGTGTGTGTGTGTACATGTGTGTGGTATCTGTGTGCCTGAGTGTGTGTGGTGTTTGAGAGAGAGAGAGAAAGTGTTTGTGTATCTTCACCCAGTTGAATGGATGATATTGATCTACAGGGACTTGATCTACTCCAGGATTAAAACCCTCAGGCAGGAACAACAGAAAGAGTCAGAGAGAGAGAGAGAACCTCTCAGGAAGGAACAACAGAAAGAGACAGAGAGAGAGAGATAAACCCCCTCAGGAAGGAACAACAGAAAGAGACAGTGAAAACCCCTCAGGAAGGAGCAACAGAAAGAGACAGTGAAACCCCCTCAGGAAGGAACAACAGAAAGTCAGAGAGAGAGAGACACCCCTCAGGAAGGAACAACAGAAAGAGTCAGAGAGAGACAGAGAGAGGGAAACCTTTCAGGAAGGAACAACAGAAAGAGTCAGAGACACAGAGAGAGAGAAACCCCTCAGGAAGGAACAACAGAAAGAGTCAGAGATAGAAAGAACAAGGTGGGTACACTCATACTGTAACAGCTATACAAGCACAACTCAAGCAAGCAGGGAGAATTACAGTAAACTGAACCCTAGAATTACCACACACACACACACACACACACACACACACACACACCACAAAGAGTATTGGTAGCTCACTTTGTGCTTGGTATTCCAGTAAATGGACGTTCATTTTAAAGTGATACAAACACACACACACTAATAGACCTACATCTTCCTGAGGGCCCAGCCCTGCATTAAAAATCAAATGAAATGTTATTTATCACATGCACCTTACCGTGAATTTAAAACAAATGTATTTCACCTTTATTTAAACCAAGTAGACCAAGTAGGCCAACAACAAGTTCTCCTTTACAACTGCAACTTGGCCAAGATAAAGCAAAGTAGTGGGACAAAAACAACAACACAGAGTTACACATGGGATAAACAAACGTACAGTCAATAGCACAATAGAAAAATCTATATACAGTGTGTGCAAATGTAGTAAGATTAGGGAGGTAAAGGCAATAAAAATGGCCATAGTGGCGAAATAATTACAATTTAGCAGTAACACTGGAGTGGTAGATGTGCAGATGATGATGTGCAAGTAGAGATACTGGGGTGCAAAAGAGCAAAAAATAAAACATAAAAAATACAAATTCAAATAAATAACAATATGGGGATGAGGTAGTTGGGTGGGCTATTTAAAGATGGGCTGTGTACAGCTGCAGTGATGAGTAAGCTGTTCTGATAGCTGATGCTTATAGTTAGTGAGGGAGATTTAAGTTTCCAGCTTTTTCCAGTGACTTTTGCAATTCGTTCCAGTCATTGGCAGCAGAGAACTGGAAGGAAAGACACCCAAAGAAGGAGTTGGCGTTGAGGATGACCAGTGAAATATACCTGCTGGAGCGCGTGCTCATGGTGAGTGTTGCTATGGTGACCAGTGGGCTGAGATAAGGCGGGGCTTTGCCCAGCAAAGACTTATAGATGACCTGGAGCCAGTCGGTTTGGCGACGGATATGCAGTGAGGGCCAGCAAACGAGAGCATACAGGTCGCAGTGGTGGGTGGCATATGGGACTTTGGTGACAAAATGGATGGCACTGTGATAGACTGCATCCAATTTACTGAGTAGAGTGTTGGAGGCTATTTTGTAAATGACATCGCCGAAGTCAAGGATCGGTAGGATAGTCAGTTTTACGAGGGCATGTTTGGCAGCATGAGTGAAGGAGGCTTTGTTGCGAAATAGGAAATCAATTCTAGATTTATTTTTTAGATTGGAGATGCTTAATGTGAATCTGGAAGGAGAGTTTACAGTCTAAACAGACACCTAGGTATTTGTAGTTGTCCACATATTCTAAGTCAGAACCATCCAGAGTAGTGATGCTAGTCGGTGGGGCAGGTGTGGGCAGCGATCGGTTGAAGAGCATGTAATTTGTTTTATAAGCATTTAAGAACCGTTGGGGGCCCCGGGAGGAGTGTTGTATGGCATTGAAGCTCGTCTGGAGGTTTGTTATTAACACATGTATATAACATCAACTTAACACTGAGACAGACATGTATATAACATCAACTTAACACTGAGACAGACATGTATATCACATCAACTTAACACTGAGACAGACACGTATATCACATCAACTTAACACTGAGACAGACATGTATATCACATCAACTTAACACTGAGGCAGACATGTATATCACATCAACTTAACACCGAGACAGACATGTATATCACATCAACTTAACACTGAGACAGACATGTATATCACGTCAACTTAACACTGAGACAGACATGTATATCACGTCAACTTAACACTGAGACAGACATGTATATCACATCAACTTAACACTGAGACAGACATGTATATCACATCAACTTAACACTGAGACAGACATGTATATCACATCAACTTAACACTGAGACAGACATGTATATCACATCAACTTAACACTGAGACAGACATGTATATCACATCAACTTAACACTGAGACAGACATGTATATCACATCAACTTAACACTGAGACAGACATGTATATCACATCAACTTAACACTGAGACAGACATATAATATCACATCAACTTAACACTGAGACAGACATGTATATCACGTCAACTTAACACTGAGACAGACATATAATATCACATCAACTTAACACTGAGACAGACATGTATATCACGTCAACTTAACACATGTCTGTCTCAGTGTTAAGTTGATGTGATATACAAGGGGGGGGTGGGGGGTTGGGGGGGGGGGTCTCCGCAGTGCAGATGTGTAAACTATGGTTCTTCATCATGTAACCTATAGTTCTTCATTATTCTCGTCACCACCAGAGAGAAGATAAAGAAAACCCCATTGGCCAACCCCACTGATCTACTTCATTGACCTACCTCTAGGCTGCTCTACATCTTGATTTGTTTCATCATTCTGTTGTTTTAGTGGTAATTAGTGATAATTAAATAGAATTGATTTAGAATTTATTAGAATATATTTTACAAATATATTTTTACCAGCTCAAAATAACTAAATAGTTTCAACCAGCTCAATATTTGTTTTTTTCAGTGAGGGAGCAAAGCTTCTCTGAGCTCTGGCAACACTATACCCCTGAAAGTAAGAGAGAAAAATCCCAGTCAACTTTGTACCAGTTCACAACAGAAAACAAGTTTTTCCTTTGGTTACCAAAATTGTCTTACAATCTTTATTCCTGTGGTTTTGCTTGCCGGTACTCTGTGAATGTGAACATGAGCTGTTAGCCTACTGGCAGCAGCTTTGAGACATGTCCATTAGTAAAAACAACTAAATCCATGTTCATTATTCTTTCTTTAAGAAAAGATAACAAGAACTGCAGAAAATACATTTGACATTTCTTTTAAAAAAAATGATATCCACGACAGTCAACTTTGTACTGGTTAGCCCTAGATCATTCTCTAATCATCCCATATCAGCCTAGATCATTATCTAACCGTTAGCTCTAGTAGGTCCTCAGTGAGGAAAGGGTGTTTGTTTACAGTCTGAACTTAACAATGGTCCTTCTCCTCAGAGCCAAAATTTTATTCCTGCCACAACTCCTCCCTTCCTCTGCCTCTCTCCCCCCTCCTCGTTCTCTGCATCTCTCCCCTCCTCCTTCTCTGCCTCTCTCCCCTCCTCCGCCTCTCTCCCCTCCTCCTTCTCTGCCTCTCTCCCCTCCTCCTTCTCTGCCTCTCTCCCCTCCTCCTTCTCTGCCTCTCTCCCCTCCTCCTTCTCTGCCTCTCTCCCCTCCTCCTTCTCTGCCTCTCTCCCCTCCCCCTTCTCTGCCTCTCTCCCCTCCCCCTTCTCTGCCTCTCTCCCCTCCCCCTTCTCTGCCTCTCTCCCCTCCCCCTTCTCTGCCTCTCCCCCCCCCCCTTCTCTGCCTCTCTCCCCTCCCCCTTCTCTGCCTCTCTCCCCTCCCCCTTCTCTGCCTCTCTCCCCTCCTCCCTCCTCTCATCCTTCTCGCCCTCCTCTCATCCTTCTCGCCCTCCTCTCATCCTTCTCGCCCTCCTCTCATCCTTCTCGCCCTCCTCTCATCCTTCTCGCCCTCCTCTCATCCTTCTCTCCCTCCTCTCATCCTTCAGTCCGTCCATCCTGGCTAGGATGTGAAGAATGTTCTGATTGAAGTCATCTGGCTGGTCAGCAAATACATAGTGACCTCCTCCCCTTATCACCTGGAGAGAGAGAGAGAGAATGATATATTTTCCCTTTTGTACTTTAAATAATTTGCACATCGTTACAACACTGTACATACCGTAGCCATAATGTGACATTTGAAATGTTTATATTCCTTTAACTTTTGTCAGTGTAATGTTTACTGTTCATTTTTTATTGTTTATCTATTTCACGTGCTTTGGCAATATAAACATATGTTTCCATTGCCAATTAAGCCCTTTGAATTGAATTGAATTGAAAGATCAATAATCAACCATCAAAGCTGAACAAACTGCATACTATTAAGAGCTTGCTGTAGATGGAAGGAAAGTAGTGTGGAAACCTACGAGAAAACAATTTGAGTACAACAAATTCAATCCCTTAAAAGTATATTTGACCTCTCAGATTCCCTATAAAATCGAAACATTTCAACAAGACAACCGTAGAAAAATGTACAACAATGACAAGTGGTTTGATGAGTAAATTCACTTAAATTCAAAAACGCAAAAACCTAAGAAAGAAATGGAGGAACCTGTCCAACCAAAAACACAGAGAGACCCAGAAAACCTGAGCCTACGCCTTCACTATAGTGAATCACTAAAACAATACAGAAATACACTACAGAAAAAGAAGGAACAGCACGTCCGAAATCAGCTCAAAGTCATTGAAGAATCCATAGAATCTAACCACTTCTGGGAAAATTGGAAAACACTTGTAAGGGGTGCTTAACTGGTGGCAGAGAAGTCAGACGCAGGAGAGCAGAACTGGGTAATAACCGGAGCAGTTTAACTTCTTTGATATAGGGGGCGCTCTTTTAATTTTTGGATAAAAAAAAAAACATTCCCGTTTTAAACAAGATATTTTGTCACGAAAAGATGCTCGACTATGCATCTAATTGACAGCTTTGGAAAGAAAAAACACTCTGACGTTTCCAAATCTGCAAAGATATTATCTGTGAGTGCCACAGAACTGATGCTACAGGCGAAACCAAGATTAAATTTCAGTTTAATATCAAAACCACAGGTATCCAGAAATGCAACGTATGGGTACAAAACCCGTAGCGCACCAGACGACACCGTGCACAAGCACTTACAACAAACAATTCTGCACAAAGACATGGAGGGAACAGAGGGTTAAATACCCAACACGTAATGGGAGAATGAAAACCAGGTGTGTGGGAAAAACAAGACAAAACAAATGGAAAATGAAAAAATGGGATCGGCGATGGCTAGACGACCAGTGAAGTCGACCGCCGAACACCGCCCGAACAAGGAGAGGAACCGACTTCGGCAGAAGTTGTGACAACACTAAACAAACAACCACACAAAGAGTTATCTATCCAAAACAGAGATGCATGGATTAACCACTTCTCCAATCTTTTTGGCTCTATAACAAAGAACAAACAGCAAAAACATATACATGATCAAATACAAATCGTAGAATCAACTGTTAAAGACTACCGGAACCCACTGGATTCTCCAATTACATTGAATGAATTACAGAACAAAATAAAAACCCTCCAACCCAAAAAGACCTGTGGTGTTGATGGTATCCTAAATTAAATGAGGAAATATACAGACCACAAATTCCACCCTACTAGACTCTGAAGTCAAATGTCTACTGTTTGCTGTCCCCAATCAAGGAGGACTTACGGCAGCACCTAGATCTTCTGCACAGATTCTGTCAGACCTGGGGCCCTGACAGTGAATCTCAGTAAGACAACAACAATGGTGTTCCAAAAAAGGTCCAGTTGCCGTGACCACAAATATTAACTCCATCTAGAACCAACCGAGAATTCACAAAATGGGGCACAAAAGCCAAAACATCCTCCGTGTACAACGTAGAACACCAAAGATCCCCAGGACAGCAACACAATTAGATCCAACCAAATCAATCATGAGGAAACAAAAATATAACTACTTGACACAGTGGTAGAATACCTGACCACTTTGACTGACCCAAAATTAAGAAAAGCTTTGACTATGTATTGACTCAGGGAGCATATCCTTGTTATTGAGAGAGGACTCCATAGGCAGACATGGCTCTCAAGAGAAGACAGGCTATGTGCACACTGCCCACAAAATTAGGTGGAAACTGAGCTGCACTTCCTAACCTACTGCCAAATGTATGACCATATTTTAGAGACCCATATTTCCTTCAGATTACACAGACACAGAAAGAATTTGAAAACAAATCCAATTTTGATAAATTCCCATATCTATTGGGTGAAATAGCACAGTGTGACATCACAGCAGAAATTACTTAGCAGCAGCAATTACTTAGGTTTAAAAATAAGCTCAACTGGACACCTTAATGAGGCAGTGAATGAACTGAGATAGAACTGAGATAAACACCCCATTGAAACACTGCATGCAGAGTTCTGTAAGATTCTCCTACATGTCCAGAGGAAAACTACAAACAATGCATGCAGGGCAGAATTAGGTCAATATCCAATCATAATACAAACTCAAAAAATAGCAATTAAGTTTAGGAAACATCTAAAATACAGTGGCCCCCTCTCATATCACTACCAAGCCCTGCAATGCCAAGAGCAGAGCAAAGAAAAGAGTCCCCTCATCCAGCTGGTCCTGGGGCTGAGTTCACAAACTTGTTCTACTAACACACTGAAGCCCCAGTCCCCTCATCCAGATGGTCCTGGGGCTGAGTTCACTAACCTGTTCTACTAACACACTGAAGCCCCAGTCCCCTCATCCAGCTGGTCCTGGGGCTGAGTTCACAAACCTGTTCTACTAACACACTGAAGCCCCAGTCCCCTCATCCAGCTGGTCCTGGGGCTGAGTTCACTAACCTGTTCTACTAACACACTGAAGCCTCAGGACCCTCATCCAGCTGGTCCTGGGGCTGAGTTCACCAACCTGTTCTACTAACACACTGAAGCCTCAGGACCCTCATCCAGCTGGTCCTGGGGCTGAGTTCACCAACCTGTTCTGCTAACACACTGAAGCCTCAGGACCAGAATATCCAATCAATCAGGATAAACCAAATTACAACACAGTCAAAACAAAACGACATTGCTTATTGGGAAACACAAGCACAAACACAAAGCAAAATGCAGTGCTATCTAGCCCTAAATCGACAGTACACTGTGGCTAAATATTTAACCATGGTTACTGATCAACACCTTAGAAAAACCTTGACAAAGTACAGGCTCAGTGAGCACAGCCTTGCCAATGAGAAGGGTAGACACAGGAAAACCTGGCTCCCTGTAGAGGAAAGGCTGTGCAACCACTGCACCACAGCAGAATCTGGCTCCCTGTAGAGGAAAGGCTGTGCAACCACTGCACCACAGCAGAATCTGGCTCCCTGTAGAGGAAAGGCTGTGAAACCACTGCACAACAGCAGAACCTGGCCCTGTAGAGGAAAGGCTGTGAAACCACTGCACAACAGCAGAACCTGGCCCTGTAGAGGAAAGGCTGTGAAACCACTGCACAACAGCAGAACCTGGCTCCGTATAGAGGAAAGGCTGTGAAACCACTGCACAACAGCAGAACCTGGCTCCCTATAGAGGAAAGGCTGTGAAACCACTGCACAGCAGCAGAACCTGGCTCCGTATAGAGGAAAGACTGTGAAACCACTGCACAACAGCAGAACCTGGCTCCCTATAGAGGAAAGGCTGTGAAACCACTGCACAACAGCAGAACCTGGCTCCCTATAGAGGAAAGGCTGTGAATCCACTGCACCACAGCAGAACCTGGCCCTGTAGAGGAAAGGCTGTGTAACCACTGCACAACAGCAGAACCTGGCCCTGTAGAGGAAAGGCTGTGTAACCACTGCACGACAGCAGAACCTGAGACGGAGCTGCATTTCCTGACAAAATGTGAAAAATATAAAACAATTAGAGAGTGTCATTTCCCCAAATTTGAAACCCTTATTCAAGGGTTCAAAGATCTCTCTGATGAGGACAGGCTACCCATCCTGTTGGGGGAGGACGCAGAGAGCTGTGGGTTGGCAGCGCACTACATTGCTGCCTGCCATAAGATGAGGGACAGTGTCTGACAGACCAATCAACCTGCACATGTACTCTACTGTATGCGTATTGTTATTGTGACACTTGGTTATTGTTGTTACTGTTGTCCCGTTGACAATTTTGATTCTCATTTTTATATTGTAAATATCCAAAATAAGCCAATATAGCAAATTTAATTGAATTGAGAGAGAGAGAGACAGAGACACAGAGAGAGAGAGACAGATAGACAGAGGGAGAGAGACAGAGAGAGAGACAGAGAGAGAGTAACAGAGACAGAGAGAGAGAGTAACAGAGAGAGAGAGACAGAGAGACAGAGACAGAGAGAGAGAGAGACAGAGAGAGAGAGAGAGACAGAGAGAGAGAGAGAGACAGAGAGAGAGAGAGACAGAGAGAGAGAGAGAGACAGAGAGAGAGAGAGACAGACAGACAGAGAGAGAGACAGAGAGAGAGAGACAGAGAGAGAGAGACAGAGAGAGAGCGAGACAGAGAGAGACACTTGACATCCCAGAAAACGACGGTACATGTGACCGATCCATTTCATAACACTTTCAGAGAACTTGCTACAAGAATCATCAACTCACCATGATGTCCACATCCAGTCTGGTTTTCTGGAGAGTGTATCCCGAGTCACTGTCGATGCTGGATCGGGATCCATAGATGATGGATATGGGAATGTCGGGTCGGATGTGTACGATACGATCCAGCATCGGTCTCTTAGCCCAGCCATATGGTACCGTCATGTTCTTAAATGCTGCTTCACCACTATGGAGCGAGAACGGGTGTTAGAGAGTGAGTGAGTGAGTGAGTGAGTGAGTGTATATAGTGAGTATATATATATATACCTACCTGGGTGTCTGTGCATTGAGATGGTAGATGTAGTCTGATACAGTGTTGTCATCAAACACTGAAGAGTACTTCTGTTTAAAATCTGACCTGATGGTCTGGACCAACATCGGACCTGAGTGAGTAAGAAAGGAATGGAGGAGGGATAGAGAGAGTGATGGAGGAGTAATGGAGAGAGGGATGGAGAGAGGGATGGAAGAGGAATGGAGAGAGGGATGGAGGAGGAATGGAGAGAGGGATGGAGGAGGAATGGAGGAGGAATGGAGAGAGGGATGGAGGAGGAATGGAGGAGGAATGGAGAAAGGGATGGAGGAGGAATGGAGGGAGGGATGGAGGAGGAATGGAGAGAGGGATGGAGGAGGAATGGAGAGAGGAATGGAGAGAGGGATGGAGGAGGAATGGAGAGAGGAATGGAGAGAGGAATAGAGAGAGGAATGGAGGAGGAATGGAGAGAGGAATAGAGAGAGGAATGGAGGAGGAATGAGAGAGGGATGGAGGAGGAATGGAGAGAGGGATGGATGAGGAATGGAGAAAGGGATGGAGGAGGAATGGAGAGAGGGATGGAGGAGGAATGAGAGAGGGATGGAGGAGGAATGGAGAGAGGGATGGAGGAGGAATGGAGAGAGGGGTGGAGGAGGAATGGAGAGAGGGATGGATGAGGAATGGAGAGAGGGTGGAGGAGGAATGGAGAGAGGGGTGGAGGAGGAATGGAGAGAGGGATGGATGAGGAATGGAGAGAGGGATGGATGAGGAATGGAGAGAGGGGTGGAGGAGGAATGGAGAGAGGGGTGGAGGAGGAATGGAGAGAGGGTGGAGGAGGAATGGAGAGAGGGGTGGAGGAGGAATGGAGAGAGGGATGGATGAGGAATGGAGAGAGGGATGGATGAGGAATGGAGAGAGGGATGGAGGAGGAATGGAGAGAGGGGTGGAGGAGGAATGGAGAGAGGGATGGAGGAGGAATGGAGAGACGGATGGAGGAGGAATGGAGAGACGGATGGAGGAGGAATGGAGAGACGGATGGAGGAGGAATGGAGAGACGGATGGAGGAGGAATGGAGAGGGGGAGGGAGGAGGAATGGAGAGGGGGAGGGAGGAGGAATGGAGAGAGGGGTGGAGGAGGAATGGAGAGAGGGATGGAGGAGGAATGGAGAGACGGATGGAGGAGGAATGGAGAGGGGGAGGGAGGAGGAATGGAGAGGGGGAGGGAGGAGGAATGGAGAGAGGGGTGGAGGAGGAATGGAGAGAGGGATGGAGGAGGAATGGAGAGAGGGGTGGAGGAGGAATGGAGAGAGGGGTGGAGGAGGAATGGAGAGAGGGATGGAGGAGGAATGGAGAGAGGGAGTCCACCAATTAACATCTTTCATGTTGTAACATCTTGCAAGTCTTTCAACGTTTGTGTTCTTCAAAGTATCCACACGTTGCCTTGATGACAACTTTGCACACTCTTGGCATTCTCTCAACCAGCTTCATGGGGCAGTCACCTGGAATGCATTTCAATTAACAGGAGTGCCTTGTTAAAAGTTCATTTGTGGACTTTCAGTCCTTCTTAATGTGTTTGTGCCAATCAGTTGTGTTAAACTTCTTAGGGCTGAGATCCCGCTAACGGGATCGATATGACAACAGCCAGTGAAAGTGCAGGGCGCCAAATTCAAACAACAGAAATCTCATAATTAAAATTCCTCAAACATACAAGTATCTTTTACCATTTTAAAGATAATCTTGTTGTTAATCCCACCACAGTGTCCGATTTCAAATAGGCTTTACAGCTAAAGCACCACAAACGATTATGTTAGGTCAGAGCCAAGTCACAGAAAAACACAGCCACGTTTCCAGGCAAAGAGTGGAGTCACAAAAATCAGAAATAGAGATAGAATTAATCACTATCTTTTGATGATCTTCATCAGATGACACTCATGGGACTTCATGTTACACAATACATGTATGTTTTGTTTGATAAAGTTCATATTTATATTTTAAAAAATCTCAGTATACATGGGCTATTGTGTTCAGTAGTTCCAAAAACATCCAGTGATTTTGCAGAGAGCCACATCAATTTACAGAAATACTCATTATAAATGTTGATGAAAATACAAGTGTTATGCATGGAATTATAGATACACTTCTCCTTAATGCAACCGCTGTGTCAGATTTCAAAACAGCTTTACGGAAAAAGCAAACCATGCAATAATCTGAGTACGGCGCTCAGAGACCCAACAAGCCAAAAAGATATCCGCCATATTGTGCAGTCAACAGAAGTCAGAAATAACATTATGAATATTCACTTACCTTTGATGATCTTCATCAGAATGCACTCCCATGAATCCCAGTTCCACAATAAATGTTTGATTTGTTAGCTACTTTTGTTAGCGCATTTTGAAAAACAAATCCAACCTCACGAAGCGTGTTCACTAGTTGCAGACGAAATGTCAAAAAGTTATGTTACAGTCCGTAGAAACATGTCAAACGATGTATAGAATCAATCTTTATGATGTTAACATAAATCTTCAATAATGTTCCAACCGGAGAATTCCTTTGTCTTCAGAAAAGCAATGGAACTAGAGCTACCTCTCACGTGAACGAGCGTCACGAGCTCAAAGCATTCTGACAGACCTCTGACTCATTCCCCTCTCATTCGGCCCCACTTCACAGTAGAAGCATCAAACTAGGTTCTAAAGACTGTTGACATCTAGTGGAAGCCTTAGGAAGTGCAACACGACCCCATAGACACTGTATATTCAATAGGGGCTGGGTTGAAAAACTACAAACCTCAGATTTCCAACTTCCTGGTTGGATTTTTTCTCAGGTTTTTGCCTGCCATATGAGTTCTGTTTTACTCACAGACATCATTCAAACAGTTTTAGAAACTTCAGAGTATTTTCTATCCAAATATACTAATATGCATATATTAGCAACTGGGACAAAGTAGCAGGCAGTTTACTCTGGGGACCTTATTCATCCAAGCTACTCAATACTGCCCCCAGCCATAAGAAGTTTTAAAAGTTAAGGGTGGTATACAAAATATAGCCCTATTTGGTAAAAGACCAAGTCCATATTATGGAAAGAATAGCTCAAATAAGCAAAGAGAAACGACAGTCCATCATTACATGAAGGACAGTCAATCTGGAAAATGTCAAGAACTTTGAATGTTTCTTCAAGTGCAGTCGCAAAAACCATCAAGAGCCATGAAGAAAGTGGCTCTCATGAGGACCGCCACAGGAAAGGAAGGCCCAGAGTTATCTCTCCTGCAGAGGATAAGTTCATTAGAGTTACCAGCCTCAGAAATTGCAGCCCAAATGTTTGCTTCACAGAGTTCAAGTAACAGACACATCTCAACATCAACTGTTCAGAGGAGACAGCGTGAATCAGTCGTTCATGGTCGATTACTGCTAAGAAACCACTACTGAAAGACACCAATAATAAGAAGAGATTTGCTTGGGCCAACAAACACGAGCAATGGGCATTAGACCGGTGGAAATCTGTTCTTTGGTCTGATGAGTCCAAATTTGAGATTTTTGGTTCCACCCGCTGTGTATTTCTGAGACGCAGAGTAGGTGAACGGATGATCTCCACATGTGTGGTTCTCACTGTGAAGCATGGAAGAGGAGGTGTGATGGTGTGGGGATGATTTGCTGGTGACACTGTCAGTGATTTATTTAGAATTCAAGAAACACTTAACCAGCATGGCTACCACAGCATTGTGCAGCGATATGCCATCCCGTCTGGTTTGCGCTTAGTGGGACTATCATTTATTTTTCAACAGGACAATGACCCAACACACCTCAGGCTGTGTAAGGGCTATTTGACCAAGAAGGAGCGTGATGGAGGGCTGCGTAAGATGGCCTAGCCTCCACAATCACCCGACCTCAACCCAATTGAGATAGTTTGGGATGAGTTGGACTGCAAGTGAGGGAAAAGCAGCCAACAAGTGCTCAGCATATGTGGGAACTCCTTCAAGACTGTTGGAAAAGCATTCCAGGTTAAGATGGTTGAGAGAATGCCAAGTGGTCAAAGCTGTCATCAAGGCAAAGGGTGGCTACTTTGAAGAATCTAAAATATACAATATATTGAGATTTTCTTAACACTTTTTTGGTTACTACATGATTATTGTGTTATTTCATAGTTTTGATGTCAACTATTATTCTACAATGTAGAAAATAGTAAAAATGAAGAAAAACCTTTGAATGAGTAGGTGTGCCCAAACTTTGCCTGGTACTCTATATCGTACCCAGTGGTCCAGCCAGTCTTAGTATATACAGTGCTTTAGGAAAGTATTATTTATTTATTTCATCACATTCCCAGTGGATAAGCAGTTTACATACACTCAATTAGTATTTGGTAGCATTGCCTTTAAATTGTTTAACTTGTGTCAAATGTTTTGGGTAGCCTTCCACAAGCTTCCCACAATAAGTTGGGTGAATGATGGCCCATTCCTCCTGACAGAGCTGGTGGAACTGAGTCAGGTTTGTCGGCCTCCTTGCCCACACATGCTTTTTCAGTTCTACAAACACATTTTCTATGGGATTGAGGTCAGGGCTTTGTGATGGCCACTCCACTGCCTTGACATTGTTGTCCTTAAGCCATTTTGCCACAACTTCAGAAGTATGCTTGGGGTCATTGTCCATTTGGAAGACCCATTTGTGACCAAGCTTTAACTTCCTGACTGATGTCTGAAGATGTTGCTTCAATATATCCACATAATATTCCTCCTCATGATGCCATCTATTTTGTGAAGTGCACCAGTCCCTCCTGCAGCAAAGCACCCCCACAACATGATGCTGCCACCCCCATGCTTCACGGTTGGGAGGGTGTTCTTAGGCTTGCAAGCCTCCCCCTTTTTCCTCCAAACATAATGATGGTCATTATGGCCAAACAGTTCTATTTTTGTTTCATCAGACCAGAGGACATTTCTCCAAAAAGTACGATCTTTGTCCCCATGTGCAGTTGCAAACTGTAGACTGGCTTTTTTATGGCGGTTTTGGAGCAGTGGCTTCTTCCTTACTGAGTGGCCTTTCAGGTTATGTCGATATAGGACGCGTTTTACTGTGAATATAGATACTTTTGTACCTGTTTCCTCCAGCAGCTTCACAAGGTCCTTTGCTGTTGTTCTGGGATTGACGTGCACTTTTCGCACCAAAGTAAGTTAATCTCTAGGAGAAAGAACACGTCTCCTTCCTGAGCGGTATGACGGCTGCGTGGTACCATGGTGTTTATACTTGCGTACTATTGTTTGTACAGATGAACGTGGTACCTTAAGGTGTTTGGAAGTTGCTCCCAAGGATGAACCAGACTTGTGGAAGTCTACAATTATTTTTCTGAGGTCTTGGCCGATTTCTTTTGATTTTCCCATGATGTCAAGCAAAGAGGTACTGAGTTTGAAGGTACTGTAGGCCGCTGGAATTGTGATACAGTAATTATAAGTGAAATAATCTGTCTGTAAACAATTGTTGGAAAAATTACTTGTGTCATGCAAACTATAGTTTGTTAACAAGAAATTTGTGGAGTGGTTGAAAAACTAGTTTAAATGACTACAACCTAAGTGTATGTAAACTTCTGACTTCTAATGTAAGTATTCAGACCCTTTAGTCAGTACTTTGTTGAAGCAGCTTTAGCAGCAATTACAGCCTCGAGTCTTCTTGGGTATGACACTACAAGCTTGGCACACCTGTATTTGTGGAGTTTCTCCCATTCTTCTCTGCAGATCCTCTCAAGCTCTGTGAAGTTGGATGGGGAGCGTTGTTGCACAGCTATTTTCAGGTCTCTCCGGAGATGTTCCATTGGGTTCAAGTCCGGGCTCTGGCTGGGCCACTCAAGGACATTTAGAGACTTCTCCCAAAGCCACTCCTGTGTTGTCTTGACTATGTACTTAGGGTCGTTGTCCTGTTGGAAGGTGAACCTTCGCCCCAGTCAGGTCCTGAGCGCTCTGGAGCAGGTTTTCATCAAGGATCTCTCTGTACTTTGCTCAGTTCATCTTTACCTTGATCCTGAATAGTCTTCCAGCCCCTGACGCTGAAAAACATCCCCACAGCATGATGCTGCCACCAACATGCTTCACTGTAGGGATGGTGCGGGTTTTCCTCCAGACGTGGCGCTTGTCATTCAGGCCAAAGAGTTCAATCTTGGTTTCATCAGACCAGAGAATCTTGTTTCTCATGGTCTGAGAGTCCTTTAGGTGCCTTTTGGCAAACTCCAAGTAGGCTGTCAGGTGCTTTTTACTGAGGAGTTGCTTCCGTCGGCTTCCGTCTGGCCACTCAAACATAAGGGCCTGATTGATGGAGGGCTGCAGAGATGATTGTCCTTCTGGAAGGTTCTCCCATCTCCACAGAGAAACTCTAGAGCTCTGTCAGAGGAACCATTGGGTTCTTGTTCACCTCCCTGACGAAGGCCCTTCTCCCCGATTGCTCAAGTCCGGCCAGATCTAAGATGAGTCTTGGTGGATCCAAACTTCTTCCATTTAAGAATGATGGAGTCCACTGTGTTCTTGGGGACCTTCAATGCTGCAGACATTCTTTGGTACTCTTCCCCAGATCTGTGCCTTAACACAATCCTGTCTCAGAGCTCTACAGACAATTCCTTCTACCTCATGGCTTGGTTTTTGCTCTGACATACACTGTGAGCTGTGGGACCGGTGAGTGTCTTTCCAAATCATGTCCAATCAATTGAATTTACCAAAGGTAAATCTAAAGGATGATCAATGGAAACAGGATGCACCTGAGCTCAATTTCAAGTCTCATAGCAAAGAGTCTGAATACTTATGTGAATAAAATATTTATGTTTTTATTTTTCATACATTTGCAAAAATTTCTAAAAACCTTTGTTTGCTTTGTCAATTATGTGTGTTTAGATTGCTGAGGATGTGTTTTTTTAATAATCAATTTTAGAACAAGGCTGTAATGTAACAAAATGTGGAAAAAGTCAAGGGGTCTGAATACTTTCCGAAGGCACTGTATATCTTACCCAGTGGTCCAACCAGTCAGTGTTTATATCTTACCCAGTGGTCCAGCCAGTCAGTGTTTATATCTTACCCAGTGGTCCAGCCAGTCAGTGTTTATATCTTACCCAGTGGTCCAGCCAGTCAGTGTTTATATCTTACCCAGTGGTCCAGCCAGTCAGTGTTTATATCTTACCCAGTGGTCCAGCCAGTCAGTGTTTATATCTTACCCAGTGGTCCAGCCAGTCAGTGTTTATATCTTACCCAGTGGTCCAACCAGTCAGTGTTTATATCTTACCCAGTGGTCCAGCCAGTCTTAGTGTTTATATCTTACCCAGTGGTCCAGCCAGTCAGTGTTTATATCTTACCCAGTGGTCCAGCCAGTCAGTGTTTATATCTTACCCAGTGGTCCAGCCAGTCAGTGTTTATATCTTACCCAGTGGTCCAACCAGTCAGTGTTTATATCTTACCCAGTGGTCCAGCCAGTCTTAGTGTTTATATCTTACCCAGTGGTCCAGCCAGTCAGTGTTTATATCTTACCCAGTGGTCCAGCCAGTCAGTGTTTATATCTTACCCAGTGGTCCAGCCAGTCAGTGTTTATATCTTACCCAGTGGTCCAGCCAGTCAGTGTTTATATCTTACCCAGTGGTCCAGCCAGTCAGTGTTTATATCTTACCCAGTGGTCCAGCCAGTCAGTGTTTATATCTTACCCAGTGGTCCAGCCAGTCAGTGTTTATATCTTACCCAGTGGTCCAGCCAGTCAGTGTTTATATCTTACCCAGTGGTCCAACCAGTCAGTGTTTATATCTTACCCAGTGGTCCAGCCAGTCAGTGTTTATATCTTACCCTGTGGTTCAGCCAGTCTTAGTGTTTATATCTTACCCAGTGGTCCAGCCAGTCAGTGTTTATATCTTACCCAGTGGTCCAGCCAGTCAGTGTTTACATCTTACCAAGTGGTCCAGCCAGTCAGTGTTTATATCTTACCCAGTGGTCCAGCCAGTCAGTGTTTATATCTTACCCAGTGGTCCAACCAGTCTTAGTGTTTATATCTTACCCAGTGGTCCAACCAGTCTTAGTGTTTATATCTTACCCAGTGGTCCAGCCAGTCTTAGTGTTTATATCTTACCCAGTGGTCCAACCAGTCTTAGTGTTTATATCTTACCCAGTGGTCCAGCCAGTCAGTGTTTATATCTTACCCAGTGGTCCAGCCAGTCAGTGTTTATATCTTACCCAGTGGTCCAGCCAGTCAGTGTTTATATCTTACCCAGTGGTCCAGCCAGTCAGTGTTTATATCTTACCCAGTGGTCCAGCCAGTCTTAGTGTTTATATCTTACCCAGTGGTCCAGCCAGTCTTAGTGTAGCCAGGAGGTTGAAGGGACTCATGACGACCCCCATGGCTCTGATCCACACTGGGATAGACTTCTCCTGATCCATGCTCTCTGGGCGGGCCGGGAACCCCCATGGCTCCACCAGGATCAGGTGTTTCACCCTGTAAACAGACACAGTGTGAACACATACACTGAGTGTACAAAACATTAAGAACACCTTCCTAATATTGAGTTGCGAACCCGCCCCTTTTGACCTCAGAACAGCCTCAAGTTGTTAGGGCATGGACTCTACAAAGTGTCCCCAAGTGTTTCATAGGGATGCTGACCCACGTTGATTGAAATGCTTCCCACAGTTGTGTCAAGTTGGCTGGATGTCCTTTGGGTGGTGATCATTCTTGATACACACAGAAAACTGTTGAGTGTGAAAAACCCAGCAGGGTTGAGTTCTTGACCCAAACCGGTGCTCATGGCACCTACTACCATATCCTGTTCAATGGCATTTAAATAGTGTCTTGCCCTGAATGGCACACATAAACCATCCATCTCAATTGTCTCAAGGCTTAAAAATCCTTCTTTAACCTGTCTCCTGCCCTTCATCTACACTGATTGAAGTGGATTTAACAAGTGACATCAATAAGGGATCATAGCGTTCACCTGGATTTACCTGGTCAGTCTATGTCAGCCAAACTCAACTGGCGGACCGCGGTCCACGTCCGGACCCAGAGAAGGGTCAATCCGGACCGGACAACATTGCGTTTTGTTATATTTTTAGACAGCTTTTTTTTTAATCACCTGGGCACTGCGGTGATTTTTCCCAACCATGTTGATTTCATCCAGAAGCTGATGAATAACTTCCAGGCTCGCTTTGATGACATCACTGTTGGAAGAGAACTGCTGGTGCTCATCCAGAACTCCTTCTTGGTCACAAAATGTGACAAAGTTGTCAGAAGAAGCAAAACAGATCTTCCGATGGGTAGATGTTACATCACTGCAGATGGAGTTGTTTGAACTGCAAGAAAACGTGTCTTTGAAGGAGCAGGCTGGTGACTGTGACCCTGTCACTTCCTGGGGAAAGATGGTGCCTGCAGCTGAAGTCTTCGTTCTCAAGAAATTGGCACTTCTTTGGCTCCACATACAGCTGTGAATCGGCCTTCTCCACAATTAACTTTCTTAAAAACAAAAACCACACCAGGCTCAACAATGAACACCTGCACCATTGTCTCAGAGTTTCTCTCTCACCATTTGTGCCAATGTTTAAATCATTGGCAGGAGACAGAACAATGTAATTTCTCATTGATGCAAGGGCAAGGCCCACAGTGACTTCTACATGAATACTGTGTAACGGATGTGAAACGGCTAGCTCAGTTAGCGGCGGTGCGCGCTAAATAGCGTTTCAATCGGTGACGTCACTTGCTCTGAGACCTTGAAGTAGTAGTTCCCCTTGCTCTGCAAGGGCCGCGGCTTTTGTGGAGCGATAGGTAACAATGCTTCGTGGGTGACTGTTGTTGATGTGTGCAGAGGGTCCCTGGTTCCCGCCCCGGTATGGGCGAGGGGACGGTCTAAAGTTATACTGTTACAACTGCATTGCCCACAGTGACTTCTACATGAATACTGCATGGCCCACGGTGACTTCTACATGAATACTGCATGGCCCACGGTGACTTTTACATGAATACTGCATGGCCCACGGTGACTTCTACATGAATACTGCATGGCCCACGGTGACTTCTACATGAATACTACATGGCCCACAGTGACTTCTACATGAATACTGCATGGCCCACGGTGACTTCTACATGAATACTACATGGCCCACAGTGACTTCTACATGAATACTGCATGGCCCACGGTGACTTCTACATGAATACTACATGGCCCACAGTGACTTCTACATGAATACTGCATGGCCCACGGTGACTTCTACATGAATACTGCATGGCCCACAGTGACTTCTACATGAATACTGCATGGCCCACGGTTACTTCTACATGAATACTGCATGGCCCACAGTGACTTCTACATGAATACTGCATGGCCCACAGTGACTTCTACATGAATACTGCATGGCCCAGAGTGACGTTCTGATTATAATGTTTCTTCAACTCTCCTTTGTTCTCCAGAAAACATGCACTTTACTTCATTTAAATAAATAAATATTTTTGAAATATTAAGTTATTTAACTAGGCAAGTCAGTTAAGAACAAATTCTTATTTTCAATGACGGCCTAGGAACAGTGGGCCTTGCCCTTGCATCAATGAGAAATTACATTATTCTGTCTCCGGCCAATGCTTTGAACATTGGCACAAATAGTGTGAGAGAAACTCTTGAGACAATGGTGCAGGTGTTCATTGTTGAGCCTGGTGCGGTTTTTTGTTTTTTCTGCCTAGTTCGGTGGCAGAACGACATATTTTTACCTTGTCAGCTCGGGGATTCGATCTTGCAACCTTTTTGGTTACTAGTCCAATGCTCTAACCACTAGGCTACCCTGACGCCCCTACACTCTAACCACTAGGCTACCCTGCCGCCCCTACACTCTAACCACTAGGCTACCCTGCCGCCCCTACACTCTAACCACTAGGCTACCCTGCCGCCCCTACACTCTAACCACTAGGCTACCCTGCCGCCCCTACACTCTAACCACTAGGCTACCCTGCCGTCCCTACACTCTAACCACTAGTCTACCTGCCGCCCCTACACTCTAACCACTAGGCTACCCTGCCGCCCCTACACTCTAACCACTAGGCTACCCTGCCGCCCCTACACTCTAACCACTAGTCTACCCTGCCGCCCCTACACTCTAACCACTAGTCTACCTGACGCCATGTACATTGGTTCAACAGTGCACTTTTTGCAATAACAATGATGTGACCACTTTTGTTCTTCAGCGATGTTGATACAATTTTGCACATGTTTACATTCGAAAGAAGTTGTAATTAATACAAATTCTTAGTCTAATTTATTGTATTTAATGTACATTTTATAAAACAACGTGTTTCCTATGTCGTAGGCGACAATGCTTGTTACTACGCTGTACCACATCACCGATAAAGGACGGCGTCCATCCGGACCTTTGTCACCTAGGAGATTTGTGTCACTGGACCTTCTCCAATAGTAGTTGAGTATCCCTGGTCTATGTCATGAAAAAAATCAGGTGTTCCTAATGTTTTGTACACTCAGTGTACGTATGCACACACAGTATGAACACAAACACACGACCACCCCTCCTCTCGTCCCGCTGACCTGTGTGGGTGTGTAAGTGTGTAAGCAGCAGCCAGGTATCCTCCCAGGTTGTGTCCCAGCAGGATCATTTCCTCCAGGCCCACCCTGTCTCTCCACTCCTCCAGGGCCCCTATGAACTGCTCCTCTGCCCCCTTGGGGTCCACGCTGAACAGGGGCCTGCTGCTACGACCGAACCCCAGCAGATCCAGGGCATACACGGCTCCACTGCCACACAAAGAGTCCAGGTTCTGAGCCCACAGACCCACACCACCCCCAAACCCATGGAGCAGCACTAGCGGAGGACGGGGGCAGCGCTGGAGAGAGGGCTGGGGAGAAGAGGGATGAGGCTGGGGCTTAGACTGGGGCTGGGGGGGGAGTGAGGGATATCCTTTGGCGTTGAATGCTATGGTCCAGACATAGTTGCCATTGGATATCGGGACATCTTGCCTGGAGAATTGGGTCTTCACAGCTGAGAGGAGAGACATGGATGGAGGGATGGAGGAGAAAGATGGAGGGGAACAGGGAGGGAGAGCAAAATGAGAGAGGAGATAAGATGTGCAAGTATGACGGGTAGGAGAGAGGATGTAGTCACACACACACACACACACACACACACTCTTACCCTTGAGCATTTTGTCCTCTGCATCCTTTAGCTGAGAGAGGGAGGTGGGGCACCAAGATGGAAGCCAACTGGAGATACACCTGTACCTGAGCACACACACAACATTGCGTAAACGGTCCTGCTGATGTCATAAACCCAGTGAACTTTGACGTTCAGCGATCATGGAGGCAGACTTCTAACAGCTTTATAGCAAACTTCTCCAATAATGTCCCTTTATCTACAGTAGTCTAGCTATTTTTAATATAACACACTTTTACAATAATCTCCCTTTATCTACAGTAGTCTAGCTATGTTTAATATAACAAACTTCTCCAATAATGTCCCCTCATCTACAGTAGTCTAGCTATTTTTAATATAACAAACTTTTACAATAATCTCCCTTTATCTACAGTAGTCTAGCTATGTTTAATATAACAAACTTCTCCAATAATGTCCCCTTATCTACAGTAGTCTGGCTATGTTTAATATAACAAACGTTTACAATAATCTCCCCTTATCTACAGTAGTCTAGCTATTTTTAATATAACAAACGTTTACAATAATGTCCCCTCATCTACAGTAGTCTGGCTATGTTTAATATAACAAACTTCTACAATAATCTCCCCTTATCTACAGTAGTCTAGCTATGTTTAATTTAAAATAACATGCCAACCAATGTGCAACAAGGTCTCCCTCTGGCTGAATAGTAAGACAGGGGTAGTCTATTATCTATCGGGTCATAATTTCAGTGTAACAAAGGAACAAAACCCTTTATAGAATCAATGATAAGACTCTTTCTAGCTACAGGTGTGAAAAACATTCTGAATGTCACAAAGTTATGTGGCTGGTTACAATGGTAGTGACAGACATATCCAGGCTTTAATAATCTTATCTCCACTGAGCTATAATCTGTAATAAATACTGTACATTCAAAGACACAAGTGACGTAGCGGCACTGTCACGCCCTGGTCGAGGTATTCTGTGTTTATCTTAATTTATTTGGTCAGGCCAGGGTGTGGCATGGGTTTTTGTATGTGGTGTGTTTTGTCCTGGGGTTTTTGTTAGGTATTGGGTTTGTGGTTTAGTGGGGTTCTCTAGTAAAGTCTATGGCTGTCTGAATTGGTTCTCAATCGGAGGCAGGTGATTATCGTCGTCTCTGATCGGGAGCCATATTTAGTCAGCCATATTCTTTGAGTGTTTCGTGGGTGATTGTTCCTGTCTCTATGTTTGTTGTCACGAGATAGGCTGTATAGGTTTTCGCGTTACGTTTGTTGTTTTGTATTTGTTCTTCTACATTAAAGAACATGAGTAACCACCACGCTGCATTTTGGTCCGCTCCTCTTTCAACAGACGAACGCCGTTACAGGCACCAAGTTCACAGGAAGCAATATGTCCATTTGTCAAGGCAGATCATTTTATACAAATAAAATTACACGTATAGCTTTGTCACAAAATAAAACATATCTTAGTGAACTAAAATATTTAATGGTAGATGCGCTATGAGGCTATGTGTTTGAATTCTAGTCGGGCCTACTAAATCAATTAATGGGGCTTTTTAAAACGAATGTTTACGTCAGCATGTTTATATCAGCGTCATTAACATGGAGGCATATTGCTCAACGAGGTATCCTATCATTCCTTAAACATTCTGTAAGTTGGGGAACTCTGTAGAATAGCTCACTATAATAACTCTGTAGAATAGCTCACTATAATAACTCTGTAGAATAGCTCACCATAATAACTCTGTAGAATAGCTCACTATAATAACTCTGTAGAATAGCTCACCATAATAACTCTGTAGAATAGCTAACCATAATAACTCTGTAGAATAGCTCACTATAATAACTCTGTAGAATAGCTCACTATAAAAACTCTGTAGAATAGCTCACTATAATAACTCTGTAGAATAGCTCACTATAATAACTCTGTAGAATAGCTCACTATAATAACTCTGTAGAATAGCTCACTATAAAAACTCTGTAGAATAGCTCACTATAATAACTCTTTAGAACAGCTCACATTAATAACTCTGTAGAATAGCTCACTATAATAACTCTGTAGAATAGCTCACTATAATAACTCTGTAGAATAGCTCACTATAATAACTCTTTAGAACAGCTCACATTAATAACTCTTTACAACAGCTCACTATAATAACTTGGTAAACAGTATTATATTAAAATCCACTCACCAGTGCTCGGCTGGGTGCAGCTCCTCCGCCATCCTCCTCACAGTGAACTGTGGTGATCGTCTGTCATCCATGCAGAGAAAGAGTGGTAATTGGTAAGACCGCCCCACACACAATCTTTAGGCGTGATAGTAGCCAATAGGAGAGAGCGGGGGAAAATGTACGGGACAGTTCGACTCAAGGTGTCCAAAAACAAAATGCACCCCCCCTCCCCCAAATTAAAACATATTTTTGCACAACCCTCCTCTTGTACTGTAGGATACATTGAACACCCCCCTCATATAATTAATTCAGAATAATATTTACAACTACAAATACCAAGAACTATTGTGACCCTGTGTTTATTAACGTGGATATGGACTTTGCCCACTTCAGCATGCTTTTACGGCACAATCGATGTCATGCAGGGCTAAGGGGCCAGAAGGTTGAGGGTTCGCCAACCACCACGGACCAGCTCACTCTCCCTGCCTGTTTGATTAGACCTACACTATGATCAGAGCAGACTGCAGACAATGATCAGCTCGGGGGAAATCAGAGTTTCAACATTTTGATGTCATATTTTTTTATACATGCAACAGATTTTCACCCCATAGGGTTTCTGTGCCGATGCACCACACAACCAATCAAATTGACTTCAGGCGCTTCAATATCATGGTTTACAGTAAATAGACTGTCAATCAATAGACTGTCGATCAATAGACTGTCAATCTGGACAAACAGAAAATACATCATCCCTCCCCTACCTTGTAGACTTACCCAGTATGGAAGACTTGGCTTGACAATCTCTGAACGTCTTAAACCTTCTGGGTGTTTTGTTATGTCTCTTTCAGTCCATCAAGCCACTGCACAGTATGGATTGATTGAATAATTGATTTTATTTGTAAGTTAAGAAATACATATATACACACAGTACAAATGTTTTTTTAAGTGTCAGGGATTGCACGATAAAGTCGGGGACATAATTTCCATCGTGGTCCTTATTTTTTTTTATATAAAAAATAAAATAAATTTTTTACCCCCTTTTCTCCCGAATTTCGTGGTATCCAATTGTTAGTTACTATCTTGTCTCGTTGCTACAACTCCCGTACGGGCTCGGGAGAGACGAAAGTTGAAAGCCATGCATCCTCCGAAACACAACCCAACCAACCCGCACTGCTTCTTAACACAGCGTGCATCCAACCCGGAAGCCAGCCGCACCAATGTGTCGGAGGAAACACCGTGCACCTGGCGACCTGGTTAGCATGCCCTGTGCCCGGCCCACCACAGGAGTCGCTAGTGCGCGATGAGACAAGGACATCCCTACCGACCGAACCCTCTCTAACCCGGACGACGCAAGGCCAATTGTGTGTCGCCCCATGGACCTCCCGGTCGCGGCCGGCTGCGACAGAGCCTGGGCTCGTGGTCTTATTTTTAACATAGATACATTACATAGACAGACACATAACATAGATACAATACATAGACACATCACATCACATAGATGCATTATATAGACACATTACATGACTGTAAGGGATTTCCTCCTTTTCTTCCGAAGAGGAGCAGCTAGAAGGATCGGAGGACCAATATGCAGCGTGGTTAAAGTTCATGGTTCTTTAATCAGAGAAACTATACATGAACAGAATACAAAACAAGAAACGTGAAAACCCAAAAACAGTCCTGTGTGGCACAAACACTGACAGAGGAAACAACCACCCACAAAATACTCAAAGAATATGGCTGCCTAAATATGGTTCCCAATCAGAGACAACGATAAACACCTGCCTCTGATTGAGAACCACTCTAGGCAACCATAGACTTACCTAGACAACTACACTGAACACAATCCCATAAATCTAATAAACCCCTAGACAAGACGAAACACAATAAATCACCCATGTCACACCCTAACCAAAATAACAAAGAAAACACAGAATACTAAGGCCAGGGCGTGACAATTACATAGACACATAACATAGAAACAATACATAGATACATCACATAACATAGATACATTACATAACATAGACATAACACATTACATAGATACATTATATAGACACATACCATTACATAGACACAACATTACATAGACACATAACACAGATACATTACATAGACACATTACATAGATACATTACATAGACACATTACATAGACACATTACATAGATACATTACATAGATACATTACATAGACACATTACATAGACACATTACATAGATACATTACATAGATACATTACATAGATACATTACATAGATACATTACATAGATACATTACATAGATACATTACATAGACACATTACATAGATACATTACATAGACACATTACATAGACACATTACATAGATACATTACATAGATACATTACATAGACACATTACATAGACACATTACATAGATACATTACATAGATACATTACATAGATACATTACATAGATACATTACATAGATACATTACATAGATACATTACATAGACACATTACATAGACACATTACATAGATACATTACATAGATACATTACATAGATACATTACATAGATACATCACATAGATACATTACATAGATACATTACATAGACACACATGAATTTTTATTGTTTTGTGCGTTTCATGAATAAAAAGATGTGGAACCCATATCACTCTGCGCCTTGGTCCGAATGTTATTTTGACGATGGTGACACATACACACATGACATAGCTACATGACATACAGTTGAAGTCAGAAGTTTACATACACCTAGGTCAAATACATTTAAACTCAGTTTTCACAATTCCTGATATTTAATCCTAGTAAAAATTCCCGGTCTTAGGTCAGTTAGGATCACCACTTTATTTTAAGAATGTGAAATGTCAGAATAATAGTAGAGAGAATGATTTATTTCAGCTTTTATTTATCTCCTCACATTCCCAGTGGGTCAGAAGTTTACATACACTCCATTAGTATTTGGTAGCATTGCCTTTAAATTGTTTAAATTGGGTCAAACGTTTCGGCTAGCCTTCCACAAGCTTCCCACAATATGTTGGGTGAATTTTAACCCATTCCTCCTGACAGAGCTGGTGTAACTGAGTCAGGTTTGTAGGCCTCCTTGCTCACACACACTTTTTCAGTTCTGCCCACAAATTTTCTATAGGATTGAGGTCAGGGCTTGGTGATGGCCACTCCAATACCTTGACTTTGTTGTCCTTAAGCCATTTTGCCACAACTTTGGAAGTACACTTGGGGTCATTGTCCATTTGGAAGATCCATTTGCGACTAAGATTTAACTTCCTGACTGATGTCTTGAGATGTTGCTTTAATGTATCTATATAATTGTCGTCCCTCATGATGCCATCTATTTTGTGGAGTGCACGAGTCCCTCCTGCAGCAAAGCAGCCCCACAACATGATGCTGCCAACCCCACAACATGATGCTGCCACCCCCGTGCTTCACGGTTGGGATGGTGTTCTTTGGCTTGCAAGCCTCCACTTTTTCCTCCAAACATAACGATGGTCATTATGGCCAAACAGTTCTATTTTTGTTTCATCAGACCAGAGGATATTTCTCCAAAAAGTACGATCTTTGTCCCCATGTGCAGTTGCAAACTGTACACTGGCTTTTCATGGCGGTTTTGGAGCAGTGGCTTCTTCCTTGCTGAGCGGCCTTTCAGGTTATGTCGATATAGGACTCGTTTTACTGTGGATATAGATACTTTTGTACCGGTTTCCTCCAGCATCTTCACAAGGTCCGTTGCTGTTCTGGGATTGATTTGCACTTTTCGCACCAAAGTATGTTCATCTCTAGGAGACAGAATGCGTCTCCTTCCTGAGCGGTATGACGGCTGCGTGGTCCCATGGTATTTATACTTGCGTACTATTGTTTGTATAGATGAACGTCGTACCTTCAGGCATTTGGAAATGACTCCCAAGGATGAACCAGACTTATTTTTATGAGGTCTTGGCTGTTTTCTTTTTTCCCCCATGATGTCAAGCAAAGACGCACTGAGTTTGAAGGTAGGACTTGAAATACATCCACAGGTACACCTCCAACTGACTCATGATGTCAATTAGCCTATCAGAAGCTTCTAAAGCCATGACATCCTTTTCTGGAATTGTCCAAGCTGTTTAAAGGCACAGTCAACTTAGTGTATGTAAACCTCTATCCCACTGGAATTGTGATACAGTGAATTTCAGTGAAATAATCTGTCTGTAAACAATTGTTGGAAAAATGACTTGCGTCATGCACAAAGTAGATGTCCTAACCGACTTGCCAAAACTGTAGTTTGTTAACAAGACATTTGTGGAGTGGTTGAAAAACGAGTTTTAATGACTCCAACCTAAGTGTATGTAAACTTCTGACTTCAACTGTAGATACATCACATTACATAGATATATAGCATACAGTGGCAAAAAATGTATGTGGAATACCTGTATTTCTGCATACATTTGTCATAAAACGTCACTACCATAGTATGTGTACAGTACATCCTGTTAAGTCCTGCTGGATATACTATTAAAACAACTGTCATACTTGAGTACAAGAACCAGTGCATTCAGAAAAGTATTCAGACCCCTTGACTTTTTCCACATTTTGTTACGTTGCAGACTAGAAAAAGTATGTGAACCCTTCGGAATTACCTGGAGTTCCGTATAAATGTCATAACATTTGATCTAATCTTCATCTAAGTCACAACAATAGACAAACACAGTCTGCTTAAACTAATAACACACAAACAATGATACGTTTTCATGTCTTTATTGAACACACTGTGAAAACATTCACAGTGCAGGGTGGGAAAAGTATGTGAACCCTTGGATTTAATAACTGGTTGACCCTCCATTTTGCAGCAATAACCTCAACCAAACATTTTCTGTAGTTGCGGATCAGACCTGCACAATGGTTAGGAGGAATTTTGGACCATTCCTCTTTACAAAACTGTTTCAGTTCAGCAATATTCTTGGGATGTCTGGTGTGAACCGCTCTCAAGGTCATGCCACAGCATGTCAAATCAGGTTGAGGTCAGGAACCTGACTGGGCCACTCCATTTTCTTCTGTTGAAGCCATTCTGTTGTTGATTTACTTCTGTGTTTTGGGTCATTGTCCTGTTGCATCACCCAACTGCTGTTGAGCTTTGATTGGCAGACAGATAGCTTTACATTCTCCTGTAAAATGGCTTGATAAACTTGGGAATTCATTTTTCCGTCGATGATAGCAAGCTGTCCAGGCCCTGAGGCAGCCCCAAACCATGATGCTCCCTCCACCATACTTTACAGTTGAGATGAGGTTTTGATGTTGGTGTGCTGTGCCTTTTTTCTCCACACATGGAGTGGTGTGTTCCTTCCAAACAACTCAACTTTAGTTTCATCTGTCCACAGAATATTTTGCCAGTAGCGCTGTGGAACATCCAGGTGCTCTTTCGCAAACTTCAGACGTGTAGCATTTTTTGGACAGCAGTGACTTCTTCCATGGTGTCCTCCCATGAACACCATTCTTGTTTAGTGTTTTACGTTTTGTAGACTCGTCAACAATGACGTTAGCGTGTTCCAGAGATTTCTGCAAGTCTTTAGCTGACACTCTAGGATTTTTCTTAACCTCGTTGAGCATTCTGTGCTGTGCTCTTGCAGTCATCTTTGCAGGATGGCCACTACTAGGGAGAGTAGCAACAGTGCTAATCTTTCTCCATTTATAGACAATTTGTCTTACTGTGGACTAATGAACATCAAGGCTTTTAGAGATACTTTTATAACCCTTTCCAGCTTTATGCAAGTCAACAATTCTTAATCTTAGGTCTTCTGAGATCTCTTTTTTTAGAGGCACGGTTCACATGAGGCAATGCTTCTTGTGAAAAGCAAACTCAAATGTGGTGAGTTTTTTATAGAGCAAGGCAGCTCTAACCAACATCTTCAATCTCGTCTCATTGATTGGACTCCAGGTTAGCTGACTCCTGACTCCAATTAGCTTTAGGAGAAGTCATTAGTCTAGGGGTTCACATACTTTTTCCAACCTACACTGTGAATGTTTAAATTATGTATTCAATATAGAGAAGAAAAAATACAATAATGTGTGTGTTATAAGTTGAAGCACACTGTTTGTCTATTGTTGGAACTTGGATGAAGAAAATATCAAATTTGATGACCAATTTATGCAGAAATCCAGATAATTCCAAAGGGTTCACATACTTTTTTTTGCCACTGTATATACATTTACACTACATAGATACATTATATAGACACATTACATACTGTATATACAGATACATTATATAGACACATTACATACTGTATATACAGATACATTATATAGACACATTACATACTGTATATACATTTACACTACATAGATACATTATATAGACACATTACATACTGTATATACATAGATACACACAAAAAAACAGGTTCGACTGTTCACACATTAGCCAGCTTTTGACATTCATTTTAAAAGGAAGATTGTGCCACAAAATCATGCTGAAGTGGCTTTGCGCTGCTGTGGTAGTTTGTTCTTACCAGATAGACTCTTATTTAAAACAGTGAATATTACCGTCTCTGGCTCTGGTATTATGCTGGTGGACATTTCTAGCAAATGAAAAATAGTTGGTACCTGGGGTCTGAGTCTGGGATACTTCTGTGGAACTGAATTAATACTACTCTTTATCCACAGATAGCCGGCCTAGCTGTTTAAAATGCTGGACCTCCAGATGAGCATGAGGATGTGTAAGTACAATTCTTACACGCTTGTTTTGGCTGGTCTGTAGCTTATTCTTGAGACGTTTGGGGCTGCTGGTGTACCATGATGTGCGGGCATAACCAAAGTAACACTGGACGAACACGCTTGCCTGAGTCTTTAGACCAGGGTTTCCCAAACTCGGCCCAGGGGCCCCCCCTGGGTACACGTTTTGGTTTTTGCCGTACACAGCTGATTCAATTTTTTACACCTTTATTTAACGAGGCAAGTCAGTTAAGAACAAATTCTTATTTTCAATGACGGCCTAGGAACAGTGGGTTAACTGCCTGTTCAGGAGCAGAACGACAGATTTGTACCTTGTCAGCTCGGGGATTTGAACTTGCAACCTTCCGATTACTAGTCCAACGCTCTAACCACTAGGCTACCCTACCAACTAATCATCAAGCTTTGATCATTTTAAATCAGCTGGGGGGGGGGGGGAAGACTAAGCATGCACCCTTTCAGGTCCCGAGGACAGAGTCTGAGAAACACTGCTTAAGTTTGTCTATAGCAACATCCAATTGGTGACCAATTTTCATGGGAATATTCAAAAATCTGGAAAAAAAACAAGATGTGCATTTTCCCACCAGAGTTTTGTTTGCATCAAATTGACTTGTTGTGGATAAAAGTCTGTGCGTAAATACATTATCCACACAAAAAAATAACTTTTGGGGTTAAATCCCCATTCTTGGTTTTGTCAAATTGTCCACTGTGGTATTGGCACGTGCGCTCTAGCCAACATCTCACAGATACAGTGCAGGTATAGCCTACACGATGAGATTATTATGGACAAAAGATTGAGATTCTTTTTATTTATCAAACGGCAGCCAAGTATCGATCATCGTGTCACCAGAATAATAAGACCCTCGATATCTATTGAATGGAGCATCAAGCTCATCACTGAGCACTTCCACCCCTCATTTCAACTGTAGGGCTAATAAAATAAATGTCCTACGTCGTGGGAGACCACACAACATGTCAACATGTGACTCCCAAGTTTACTTCAACATGATGGTTATTATTTCAATTGTTGTTCATTAAATGCATCTGTCACGGCAGATTTCCTCCTCTTCCTCTGAAGAGGTGAAACAAGGATCGGACCAATACGCAGCGTGGTCGGTGTCCGTGGTTTTTAATAAGAAAAACTAAACATGAACACAAATACAAAATAATAACGTGAACTGGCAAAGAACCAGTCCCGTGTGGCACAAACACTGACACAGGAAACAATCACCCACCAAAATACACAAAGAATATGGCTGCCTAAATATGGTTCCCAATCAGAGACAACGATAGACAAGCTGCCTCTAATTGAGAACCAATCTAGGCAACCATAGACATAAATTAACCTAGGAAGGAAACAGCCCCATAAACTTACAAAAAACCCTAGACAAAACAAACACCCTAGATAAGACAAAAACCATACATCACCCATGTCACACCCTGGCCTAACCAAAATAATGAAGAAAACAAAGACAACTAAGGCCAGGGCGTGACAGCGTCATCACTGCCATTTCTCACATAATTAATTTTACTGTATTTTGTTTAGTTAAAAAAAATGTTAAATCAACCTTATTTTACCAGGTAAATTGACTGAGAACACATTCTCATTTACAGCAATAAAACCTGGGGAATAGTTACAGGGGAGAGGAAGGGGGGGGGGGGGGGGGGGGTGAATGAGCCAATTGGAAGCTGGGGATGATTAAGTGGTCATGATAGTATGAGGGCCAGACTGGGAATTTATCAAGGACACCAGGCGTTAACACCCCTAGTCTTACTCGATGTTTACCTACAAATGTGCTGTTTCCACCAAGCCTGTCATCACATGTTTGTATCTGACATGTACTTTAGTCCCATTAAAAGGCTGGATGGAACCTTTTTTGACATCAACAGAATGTTGCAGATGATGGAATTATAATTTGTATGAATGTGCACTTTCCTACTGGAAACTTTGGAAGTAGCCTAATCAGATTAAAACAATGTGACTGGTTGTGTTTATACCACATAGAAAAGGTAATTAAATTAAAAAAGTTAAATGACAAATATTTAGTCTATATTGAAGCATTCGTTTCTTGGTGCGCGAGGAATAGCTGCTCTGATTGGAGAGGAGGCAGAGCCCGTGTTAAACTCACCTTAATAAATGGGACTGCCTGTGGCCAGTTATAGTAGGACGATTTGGGAGAATTATGATCTGCAACAGACAGATCATCTCAGTATCAGAAGTTTTTTTTTAAATACAGCCAGACTGGCATGCTACTGTGCCTTTCTAGACCTTATAAACCATATTTTAATTTTACTTAACTAGACACGTCAAACAAATTCAAACAAATTCTTATTTACAATGACGGCCTATAGTAGACCCACAACTGATCCAAATGGAAGGAAACGTTCAAATCACAGGGCTTTTGTGTCGTTATTCAAAGGACAATTTACTGCAATCTACAGTTTGTTAACTTGAAAACAATAACGCAATTATTCATTGTATTGTGGTGTTGTAGGCTAGTCTAGGAAGGAACATTGCATTGTGGTGTTGTAGGCTAGTCTAGGAAGGAACGTTGTATTGTGATGTTGTAGGCTAGTCTAGGAAGGAACATTGTATTGTGATGTTGTAGTCTAGTCTAGGAAGGAACATTGTATTGTGGTGTTGTAGGCTAGTCTAGGAAGGAACATTGTATTGTGGTGTTGTAGGCTAGTCTAGGAAGGAACATTGCATTGTGGTGTTGTAGGCTAGTCTAGGAAGGAACATTGCATTGTGGTGTTGTAGGCTAGTCTAGGAAGGAACATTGTATTGTGGTGTTGTAGGCTAGTCTAGGAAGGAACATTGTATTGTGGTGTTGTAGGCTAGTCTAGGAAGGAACATTGTATTGTGGTGTTGTAGGCTAGTCTAGGAAGGAACATTGTATTGTGGTGTTGTAGGCTAGTCTAGGAAGGAACATTGTATTGTGGTGTTGTAGGCTAGTCTAGGAAGGAACATTGCATTGTGGTGTTGTAGGCTAGTCTAGGAAGGAACATTGTATTGTGGTGTTGTAGGCTAGTCTAGGAAGGAACATTGTATTGTGGTGTTGTAGGCTAGTCTAGGAAGGAACATTGCATTGTGGTGTTGTAGGCTAGTCTAGGAAGGAACATTGCATTGTGGTGTTGTAGGCTAGTCTAGGAAGGAACATTGTATTGTGGTGTTGTAGGCTAGTCTAGGAAGGAACATTGTATTGTGGTGTTGTAGGCTAGTCTAGGAAGGAACATTGTATTGTGGTGTTGTAGGCTAGTCTAGGAAGGAACATTGTATTGTGGTGTTGTAGGCTAGTCTAGGAAGGAACATTGTATTGTGGTGTTGTAGGCTAGTCTAGGAAGGAACATTGTATTGTCCCTAAACAAGATCAATGGCGGAGCTGTCTCATGTCGTCACTGTTATTTTATGCGCAATGATGCACCTGGCCTCTCCGCTATCAGCTATTCCTATTGGTTCTTCTGGATGCTTTTATGTGTGGTATGATTGTTAGTTAGCCTATTGCAGATCTGGACAAACAATCCACCTACCACTATTGTCACTATGAATGGTGGATAGAGAGCAGGATACACAGACTGGTAGACTATATTGAACTGTGGTATAGTTAAGCAATAAGGGCTGTTCTTAGGTACGACGCAGCGCTGTGGTATATTGGCCATATACAACAATCCCAGCGGTGACCTTTTGCTATTAGAAACTGATTACCAACATAATTAGAGCAGTGCAAACAAATGTTTTGTCGTACCCGTGGTATAAGGTCTGATATACCACGGCTGTCAGCCAATCAGCATTCAGGGCTCGAACCACCCAGTTTATAATAAAAGTTAGCATGCGGAAAAGCGTAGTGCATAAGGGAAGAAACAAAACCTCTTTATATAGAGGAGGTGCATGTAAACAGATGAGGAAATGTGGCTAGGATGGAAGAAATTACAGTGCCTTCAGAAAGTATTCACACCCCTTGACTTTTTCCACATTTATTGGGGTGTGAATACTTTCTGAATACTTATTCTTCCCAGGAAGCCACAGTATACGAGGCAGACACCACATACCCCACACCCAGGCAGACACCACATACCCCACGCCCAGGCAGCAACAGCATACCCCACACCCAGGCAGCAACAGCATACCCCACACCCAGGCAGACACCACATACCCCACACCCAGGCAGACACCACATAATCCCACACCCAAGCAGATACCACATACCCCATGTCCAGGCAGATACCACATACCCCATGCCCAGGCAGATACCACATACCCCATGCCCAGGCAGACACCACATACCCCACGCCTAGGCAGACACCACATACCCCACACCCATACAGACACCACATACCCCACGCCCAGGCAGACACCACAAACCCCACACCCAGGCAGACACCACATACCCCACGCCCAGGCAGACACCACATACCCCACGCCCAGGCAGACAGCACATACCGCACGCCCAGTCAGACACCACATACCCCACACCCAGGCAGACACCACATACCCCACACCCAGGCAGACACCACAAACCCCACACCCAGGCAGACACCACATACCCCAAGTCCAGGCAGACACCACATACCCCACGTCCAGGCAGATACCACATACCCCACGTCCAGGCAGACACCACATACCCCACGCCCAGGCAGATACCACATACCCCACGCCCAGGCACACACCACATACCCCACACCCAGGCAGACAACACATACCCAGGCAGACACCACATACCCAGGCAGACACCACATACCCCACACCCAGGCAGACACCACATACCCCACACCCAGGCAGACACCACATACCCCACACCCAGGCAGAAACCACATACCCCACACCCAGGCAGACACCACATACCCCACACCCAGGCAGAAACCACATACCCCACGCCCAGGCAGACAACACATACCCAGGCAGACACCACATACCCAGGCAGAAACCACATACCCCACACCCAGGCAGACACCACATACCCCACACCCAGGCAGACACCACATACCCCACACCCAGGCAGACACCACATACCGTGAGTATTTTTCAGATAAATGCTGTAAATACATCACTGGGGGCATGACCTCGACCCCGACCACCGTCGTCTCGGTCGTTTTCTATAACCATCTTACTCATTGCACCAGCAAATGGAGGAAGAACTAATTATTTGTGATTAGAAAGCCCATGAGAACAAGTACAATCTTCAGCACACAATGTCCAGGGGGTGAGCACCCTCTACCACTATGGGACGGTTTAGTTGGTGAAACGAAAGAAGGTCTCATTTTCCAATTGTTTGTTGAAGGAATTAATCAGAGCATCACGCTTATCATGTGGAAAAACCCAAACCCCAGTCGCTACATTCTTCTCTTATAGTCTGATGTGGAGACATCCCCACCCAACACTGACACTCTTCCGTCACCTCTATCTCGACGATCACCTCACCTGTCACATCAATATATCCTCCCTCCCAACCCCCCCTGATTGCCGTAGCCTAGCAACAGCGTAGCCACAGAGACCCGTGATGTCTTCGAAAATGGAATCAAAAGTACAAACGGATACAGGTTTGTTCTGACCATAGTATTATGGGCTGTTAGTATTAGAGCTGAAGGATGGAAAAGGGGCAGGCTATCATCTGTAAAATCATCTATCCTGATCTTCTGTGACCTTCCCTGTCTGCAGCCGACGGCAAACCTAATTTTCCCTTTTTTGGGGGATCAATGAAGTACAGTGATTGATTGATTTATTGAAATTAATGCATTAGTTTATTAATTCATATATTTATTCATTCATTACATATCAAGACCTGAAGAAATTGAGTATGGCTCCCTCCCTCTTTCGCTCTCTCTCTCTCTCCACTCCTTTATCAGGCAGCAGATAAGAGCATATAAGAGAGTACATGTTCACAGGTTCAGTGTGTCAATAGTCAAACTGCTATATAACAGTCACCCCACTGTTATTATGCAACAGTTCTAATGTTGTGCTCTTTAAAGACCCCGGGTCCAAAGTCCCAGTGAATGGACCACTTCTGTAGCTCTATAGATACGGGCAGACATCCAAGCACAATGCCAGTTCTCTTTCTGTTTAGCAACATTTACTATTGTATTGGGATCCTCGTTAGCTATAGCCAAAGCTGCGGCTACTCTTCCTGGGGTCCACACAACTCATGACTCAATCACAGTTTTCACCCTAACAGCTCACAAAATTAGCTACAGATGAAGATTCCTCCCAGCTAAGGCTTCAACTCAACCACAGTTTTCACCCTAGCAACCGTACCATTCAGCTCATAAATGAGCTCCAGGTGGAGATTCCTACCTGCTAAGGCTTCAATTTAATCCTTCACCTCAGGGACCGTGTTGAATTTCCCTCCCGCTAAAGTTTCAATTTAATCCTTCACTTTAGCTACATATGTGGACTTTTTAGATATCCGTCACTCCACTCCGTTCAATAAATTGAACAGCATCATGATCAGATTGGGGTTTCTTCAAACTCTATCATCCCCTGCTGGCACTACACGACTGGCTACGATTCTACGGTAGCTCTGTTGGAAACAGAGAAAGACAGAGAGGATGAGGGTCCATCCAAATCATCTTGGTGCCTGGACACTGTCCTTGCACTTCAAGGCCTGCGCTGAGACATTGACTTATCAACCCCCCAACTCCCACTCAGGAAACCCCAACCATAAATGATCAGCATTATCATCACACTGCAGGCCCGCAACAAGTAACCATCATTGACTCGTGTTTTAGTCCATGTCCCCGCTTGAGGCTTAGGCTCAATGGTACAGTTCAAGAAAAGCTTGTATCGAGCCTCCCGGGTGGCGCAGTGGTTAAGGGCGCTGTACTGCAGCGCCAGCTGTGCCATCAGAGTCCCTGGGTTCGCGTCGTAACCGGCCGCGACCGGGAGGTCGTCCGGGTTAGGGAGGGATTGGTCGGAAGGGATCTCCTTGTCTCATCGCGCACCAGCGACTCCTGTGGCGGGCCGGGCGCAGTGCGCGCTAGCCAAAGGTTGCCAGGTGCACGGTGTAGCCTCCGACACATTGGTGCGGCTGGCTTCCGGGTTGGATGCGCGCTGTGTTAAGAAGCAGTACGGCTGGTTGGGTTGTGTATCGGAGGACGCATGACATTCAACCTTCGTCTCTCCCGAGCCCGTACGGGAGTTGTAGCAATGAGACAAGATAGTAGCTACTACAACAATTGGATACCACGAAAAAGGGGTAAAATTAAAAAAAAAAATATATATATATATATATAAAAAAATAAAAGCTTGTATCTTGCACCTGCCAATTCAAGCTACAGTAGCTCTATGTTATTTGCAAATTAGCTTGTATTATGCTTGTATTAGAAACTCCGACTGATCTGAAATACCACAGCTGTGGCATTGGATTAGAGACTCAGACTGATCTGAAATCAGCTGCGGCATTGGATTAGAGACTCAGACTGATCTGAAATCAGCTGCGGCATTGGATTAGAGACTCAGACTGATCTGAAATCAACTGCGGCATTGGATTAGAGACTCAGACTGATCTGAAATCAGCTGCGGCATTGGATTAGAGACTCAGACTGATCTGAAATCAGCTGCGGCATTGGATTAGAGACTCAGACTGATCTGAAATCAGCTGCGGCATTGGATTAGAGACTCAGACTGATCTGAAATCAACTGCGGCATTGGATTAGAGACTCAGACTGATCTGAAATCAGCTGCGGCATTGGATTAGAGACTCAGACTGATCTGAAATCAGCTGCGGCATTGGATTAGAGACTCAGACTGATCTGAAATCAGCTGCGGCATTGGATTAGAGACTCAGACTGATCTGAAATCAACAGAGGGAACAGAGGGTTAACTGCCTTGCTCAGGGGCAGAACCACAGATTTTTACCTTGTCAGCTCTGGGATTTGATCCAGCAACCTTTCGGTTACTGGCACAACCCTCTAACCACTAGGCTAAACTGGATCCTGGACTTCATGACGGGCCACCCCCGGGTGGTAAGGGTAGGCAACAACACGTCTGCCACGCTGATCCTCAACACGGGGGCCCCACAAGGGTGCATGCTCATCTCCTGTACTCCCTGTTCAGCCATGACTGCGTGGCCAAAAACGATTCCAACACCATGATTAAGTTTGCTGATAACACAACAGTGGTAGGCCTGATCCCTGACAATGATGAGACAGCCTATGGGGAGGTCAGAGAACAGGCAGTGTGGTGCCAGGACAACAACCTCTCCCTCAATGTGAGCATGACAAAGGAGCTGATCGGGGATTACAGGAAAAGGCGGGCCGAACAGGCCTCCATTAATATCAACGGGGCTGTAGTGGAGCGGGTCGAGAGTATCAAGTTCCTCTGTGTCCACATCACCAACGAACTATCATGATCCAAACACACCAAGACAGTTGTGAAGAGGGCACGACAAAACCTTTTCACCCTTAGGAGACTGAAAAGATTTGGCATGGGTCCCCAGATCCTCAAAATCTTCTACAGCTCCACCATCAAGAGCATCCTGACCAGTTGCATCACCGCCTGGTATGGGAACTGCTCGGCATCTGACCGTAAGGTGCACAGAAGGTTGTGCGAACGGCCCAGTACATCACTGGGGCCAAGCTTCCTGCCATCCAGGACCTATACAATAGGCGGTGTCAGGGGAAAGCCCATAAAATTGTCAGACTCCAGTCACCCAAGTCATAGACTATTTTCTCAGCAACCGCACGGCAAGTGGTACCGGAGCACCAAGTCTAGGCCCAAAAAGCTCCTTAACAGCTTCTACCCCCCAAGCCATAAGACTGCTGAACAATTAGTCAAATGGCCACCAGACTATTAAATTGACCCCCCCCCCCCCCCCCCCCCCCATTTGTTTTGTACACTGCTGCTACTCTCTGTTTATTATCTATGCATAGTCACTTCACCCCTACCTACATGTACAAATTACCTCAATTAACCTGTACCCCCGGCACATTGACTCAGTAACAGTACCCCCTGTATATAGCCTCGTTATTGTTATGTTATTTTGTTACTTTTTATTATTTTTTTTACTTTAGTTTATTTGGTAAATATTTTATTAACTCTTCTTGAACTGCACTGTTGGTTAAGGGCTTGTGTGCAAGCATTTTACGGTAAGGTCTACTACACCTGTTGTATTCGATGGTTGTGACAAATGAAGTTAGATTTGATTTGTTCCACGATATATAACCAGTTGATATTACAGATTCAATAAATTAATCTTAAATGACAGTTGCTTTTTTATTGACTGAGGGTACAAAATATTAGGATCACCTTTCTAATATTGAATTGCACCCCCTCTCGCATTCAGAACAGCCTCAATTCGTCAGAGCATGGACACAGCAACGTGTCGAAAGTTTTCCCCTCTGACTCAGCAACGTGTCGAAAGTTTTCCCACAGGGATACCGGCCCATTTGACTCCAATGCATCCCACAGTTGTGTCAAGTTGGCTGGATGTCCTTTGGGTGGTGGACTATTCTTGATAAACACGGGAAACGGTCGAGTTGGAAAAACCCAGCAGCGTTCCATTTCTTGACACAAACCGGTGCTCTTGGCACCCACTACCAGGAGCGCAACTTTCACTGGGGACACCCCCCACATTCTGAAATTGCATTTTTTGTCCCCCCACAGTTTTATAATTGGAATGTGATTCGAAACAAGGCAATGGTTTGTTTTAGGACGATGTGGACGCCTCCGTGCGGTCAGGTAGGCTGTTTGGAGTGTTTATCACTGGATATAAAAAATAAAATAAAAAGTTACGCTCCCCCCCCACTTCTAAAATCAAAGTTGTGCCCCTGCCTATGTAACTGATGTGAAACAGCTAGCTTAGTTAGCAGTGTGCGCTAAATAGCGTTTCAATCGGTGACGTCACTTGCTCTGAGACCTTGAAGTAGTAGTTCCCCTTGCAATGTAACAAGGGGAACAGTATAAGTTTAGACCACACATCAAGAACAGTCACCCACGAAGCATCGTTACCCATCGCTCCACAAAAGCCGCGGGGAACTACTACTTCAAGGTCTCAGAGCAAGTGACGTCACCGATTGAAACGCTATTTAGCGTACACTGCTAACTAAGCTATCCGTTTCACATCCGTTACACCTACTACCATACCCGTTCAAAGGGCACTTAAATATTTTGTCTTGCCCATTCACCCTCCGAATGGCACACATACACAACCATAGCTGTCACCTAGTCAGTCTATGACACGGAAAGAGCAGGTGTTCCTAATGCTTTTTTTTACAGTGTTTATGGGGCAAATTAGCAATTAGGATTTGTTATCTGTAATGGTTATAATAAAGCATTGTTGCTATCTGTTGGCATATAGATAAATAAGCACTTTCTTTCCCCAGACAAGTACTCAACAAAAAATAAAGAACGGGAGTATTAGAACAGTCCAAACGCCCATCCCTAATAAATACATCCAACGTCAGTTGGTTTTTCTACCATAAATTTCGACATTAAAAACGGGTCATTTGAAGACACTGGGTGATAGAACAGTGTACCGCAGATGTTTAACATTGTAGCGAGACAATGCCAACGGATCCCTCCTTTGAGTGTCATAAAGCGCCAAATCTCATCTTCTGTTAGATAGAAACAGAGTTGTTCTCACTCCCATCTCTTATTATCCTGAGTCTGGCAGTATCTCAGATTGTGCTATTTTTGGTCCCCCCCCCCCTTCCCCCTCCCCTCTCTCTCACCCTGACCACAGTGTGAGAGAGAAGCGCCCGAACACAATACCAACCTACATTCCCTCCCCCACTCAACACCAACCCGACAACACCACTCTTCTTATCTAGACATGCCTGTTGAGGGTGGAGGGTGTTGAAGGTGGCACAAACAGACTTGAATCAGCCACACACAGTAGGGAAGTGCTACTGACGATATATTACCCCCATAGCGCATTCATTTAGAATTGCGAACACAAATCTAGTTTATTTATCAAACGTTTGATGAGGCGCATCTACCCCTCCTTTGCTGTTCACACATTATTCGATCACTAAAAGCCTTGTTCACACAACAAGCACTTATGCGCAAATCCGTTTTGGAATAATGATTGTCCAAACAGCACGTTTCAAGTGGCCAAAATCAGATGCGTTTATTCAGAAAGCAGTCATCCACTGACATGGCTACGAGAGTTGACCTAGAAACGACGGGTGTGCGCGAAATATCTGATTCCATGTGCTTTTATAGTTGTTCAGACTGCAGGAAAGAAACACTGATTTGAATCATAAAAAATAAACGTTTGAGTCACTTAACTGTCAATATGAACTAGGCTTAAGAAAAGCATCCCCCACAACAAAAAAGCACATTTGAGTTTATTTGCCAGTTTCTCAATCTTTCACCACCACCTACTGCATTAAAGGAGAATAGCATAGCAACGGCGTTGTGTATTGCGTTAATAACATTTAGACTACGTTATCCGCAGGCTATGCGGATGGTTAAAGAACGCCTTGCATGGCTAAACATTGAGTTTTCTAGCTGAAGTATATGTTCATTAAAAGTAGTTAAACCTGTCATTATATAAGGAACAAACATAACAGGCGTCATATTCCATTATCTGATACAGGGTGTCAGTTTCCAACAGTTACCATTTCAAACGGATGCGCTCAATTTAATTACTTAAAACTGAACATGTACCCGTTGTGACCATATACAAGTAGTGATTTGTTAATGTGTTGTTATTCAAGTGAGCCCTTTAAATTTAAAAAAAAAAAAGAGTCGGCTCTTACATCTCCCCCAGCCAGTTAGATTGTGACCTGCACTAGTTGTCAAGGCGTTTCAGGAGAACAAACTGCTGGTCTGCAATGCAGATTATACAATCATAATATCAGTGGTACATACTACCTCAACTAACCGGTGCCCCCCGCATATTGACGCTGTACCGGTACCCCCCCTGTATAGTCTCTTCACATCTGTATTTTTCGAAACGGCATTGTTGGTTAGGGGCTCGTAAGTAAGCATTTCACTGTAAGGTGTTAAGCGTGTTGTATTCGGCGCATGTGACAAATCAAATTTGATTTAATTCACTTGCTCTTATCATGTTTTGTTTTATATTCTGTAACATTTCACCTTGAGAAACACGAGTTGGTTGTGCCTTCAACAGACAACGCAAAATGTACACGTCTCAAAGCAGCAGACGACTGCAGTAAACGTAGCATTCACCTTCTGGGTTGAAACGAACAGTAGCGACTCAACATGTAGACAAAAAATTCAAAATTACATTCGATTATAAAGTCGGGTGGGATCGGACGGCTACCCGCTGCTCTAATGTTCCTCGTCGCCGTGTGTAATGATATAGGCACACCTGGTTTACATTTTTTTTTTTTTTTAAGTTGCAACGTTTCTAAGTGTGATCTAGAAATGTGTCTTTACTCGTACATCACACCGACAGCATCATTGCATTTTTTTTGGGTACACCAGAATTACCATTCGTTTCCAATGAAACGTTGCGTTTGCCTTGCAGCATTACATTGCAATGGGTTCTTTGTGGTGTTGGATTTATGGAACGTACGCATCAGACTGTATGTGTAGACGACTTGACAGAAATGGTAGCAGAAGGTGAATGTTGAACTGTTGTTGCACACGTATCCCGATGACCCTGCGTATTATTTTACGCAAGGATGCTGTCTGTGCGATCGAAGCGATAGCTAGCCCTATGCTGTGATTGACAGGTGTGCAGCAGTAGTAAGGACCAGAGAAAGGAGAACAATTCAACCAGAGGATTTATTAATGACAGATCACGCCTTCTTCGCTGCCTCTTTCTGCAGCCTTTTCACCTCATGCTTGATGACCTTGTTCCTCTGTGGACACAAACAGCAAATCAGTGACCAGTCAAATCATTCAGGAAATGTATTTTATCACTTACCACTATATGCAAATAATAATTTCCTTTGCCCCGTTAGGTTGTATTGTCACATACATTAAAACCCTTCATGTGTTTGGGGATTCAAATACAACATCTTGTTGTTTTACACGTAATGTGAAACCCAAAATATTCAATACAATAATGAATAATCTGAGCGTTTTCTCCACTCACCATCTTTTTGGCTTTCATCACCTTAAAGCGATCAAAGTCGGACATCTGGGCCCTCTGCAGAGACACACAACAGTTACACAACAGTTACATCAAAATATTGGCTTATTGGACGGATTCAGGTAGGTCCTTCCCCCTTTTTTAGCACATTTGGTTCTTTGTGAATACCACCCTGGAGTTGCAGAAACATTGCAGTAGCATAAGCAAGACAAAAATGTTTGTGGGCAGTGATTCACCTAAAGCCTACTGAACTATCATATGTCCAATTTGACAAAATGTTTAGCCACAACCCTTAAGGAACCAACTGTTAGCCACAAGCAGACCAACCCCCCCCCCCCCCCCCCCCCCATTTAATAGCTCCAGGGCTATTAAGGAGACAGAAGGACTAGTCCAGAGACTGTCAGAAACATGCAGACCCCATAAGGAGTTGCTTATTGATTAGCAGCTTAAAAGTATTCTAAAAACACACTGTACCTTTTGCCTGGCTTCGATCTTCTTGGCCCAGTTGCTTTCTGCCCACTTCTCAGTGACTTGGGCCTTTTCCCAGGCGCGTCTCACAAACTTCTGACGAGCGCTGCAACACAGGAAGGGTTATGGCTCAGAGGATCGAAATGGGCAGAGAAGAACCAAAGGTATTGTGTTCTGTGAGGCTATTGCAGTAGGTCTGTAACTATCGACTCAAAATCCACCACAGGGAAAACAAAAGCCTAACTCAATTAATTGAAGCGTGTGTGTGTGTGTGTGTGCGCGAGAGGATGTGTTTTGGTACCCACTCAGCTGTAATAAAACTGACTGAACCAATCAAGGTCTTGAGGACGGGAAAATATTCATGTGCAACCCGTAGCGAAACATTTTGCAACGCAAATAAGTTTATATTGGACAGAGTTCAGTAGGTACCTTCCCTGTTTCATTCAGTTTGCTTCTGCTTGGTTCCTAGTAAATACAATTCTCGAGGTTCTCTCACTCACCTGTGTGGAACTTTGATGACGTAGTCAGTGAGCTGCATGCACTTGAAAGGCATTGATTGTCTCTTCACCCCTGTGCAGGGACCATCCACCAATGCCTGAGACAAACACACCACAGCCAGTTTAATTAAAACATGTCTATGCTGAGTTGAACCGTTCTTAAAATGTGTTAGCTTACGCCAACAACATGGCTCTACCACTCACACCGTGGGGAGTTTTTGGTTAACTCATTGGACACTTTGAAGCAGGACTCTGGGAAAGTGTTGGTGGATAAAAGACAGACAAACAACCGCTACCAGACTAGGTGTTTCAGGTACCGGTTTGGAGCCGGGCTCATGCTCCAGCCCTGCAGCAACAACAGTCAAGCAATTCCAGGCCAGAAAGAAGACTTGACTAGTTGATCATGTGAATCTGATATGTTACTGCAGTGTTGGAACAAGCCTGAACAACCAGTAACTTAAAAGGAAGAGAGTTGGAGACCTCTGGCATAAAGTCAGGATATCATCAATGCTATGCTTACTCTGTTTTGGTCGATGACATCAACGATGGCCACCAGGCTGCCTGCGTGGGGCCCGAAAGAGATGTAAGCAACGCGGCCAATCTCAACGTAGCGCTTGAACACCTGCAACAAATAAGTGTTGTTAACTAGCTTGGTAGACAAAGATCCAGAAAAGAGAATTATGATAGCCTGGACACTTTTAACAATGCTTTTTTTGTTGTTGCTGTGGAACCCAGTTTCATAATATTACCATATGTCCCAGTTGCTTAATTGAATCACGAAAAAGGCCTTATTTCGGGGCATTTTTTCACCCTGCCAGCTCCCATTAGTTCTAATGAGCACCAACTCACCTTCTGAATGTTATATTTCCCTGTTTATTCTACGTTACAACACCTGCTTTGCTATTGTTGGCAATGAGATCTGCCCACGTTGCTTGTAGTTAAAATGTTAACAAATCACTCATGGAAATGTGGTAGTCGTCCCAATTGTTTACTATAGGGAAATATAGGTATGTATTTCTATTTTGCCAAATATCTCGCAATGTGTACATTTTTTCTTCAATTGGACACCATTTTTTAAATTTGATAATCTCTCTCTCTAATTATGTAAGGCTGGGCAGTTTACTCAGTACTCATCCAACGCCAGCCCCGAAATACCCTTTAGCCTTGGAACGCTAAGCTCCCCCACTGTTTTGGAGAGGCATGCTGGTATATTTCGCCAAATATCTCGCATCGTGTATATATATTTTTTCTAGCCGGACACCATTTTAAAAATCAGGATAATCTCCTCTTTGTAATTACACAAGGTTGGGCAGCGTGCTCAGCTGTCATCGATCGCTAGATCAGAAATAACCAAAAGTTGCAAACATTTTTTACCCTACTTCCTCGTTATGCACACCTGGCACCACAGATGTGCGGATGTTTACTTTCTACACTAGTTACTTTTCATTTTGGTCCTAAGATTGTAGTGGTCAAATAAAATAAAAAGGAGGGGGATACATGTTGGTGACATTTAGGTGAAATTGAATTATAAGCGTCACTCCAGTCAAAACAGGCTCTGTGAACATTCGACACCATTAATTTGCTATGGGCTCGCGCTAGTGTTCCAGCTTAGCCACGTTCTGACTATTTTTACGCTTTGGGTGAATTTTGACTCTGTTGTCCAGCCTACTGACGGACAAAACACTTCGGTAGACGTGGGTCACTAGCTAACTACTTTCTTATAACCCTCTCGACACTGTCAAAAACGTAGATGGGTTATCGTGGTTAGCTAGCTACACGTTTTCCAAATTGTGATTTACATTTGGGACATGGCTATTAGTTTGTGGGAAAACAACAATACCGAGAAGTGTATAGACGCTAACAAGCTGTACCGGAGTGGTACTAGTAACTTATCCCTAAGCCTAGCACGCTAGCAGAAAACGCAACTACCGTTAGCTAGTTTACATATGGCCGTGGAACGACAAAAAAAAAAAACTAAGAAAACAAATACAGAAACTACTCTGAGTTCGCTCTTCCAATTAGTTTGATGCTGGCGCTGCCTGAACTCGATAGTTGACTAACGCTAGTCTACTGATTATCGGCCTGTTCTTCACCACGTTGTAGCATGCGGAACAGCCGACATTTTTATTATGTCCAAAACCCATCGAAACTATTTTCTTCAAAACTTTAAACGCTAATAAAGCGAACATAACGATACACTATGTATTTACAAATCAGTTGAGGGTGCTTAACAATAAGGAATATTTTTATTTAATCATTTTTTCAAACTCCACAAGCTTCATTGCGAACTCACCATGATGGCAGTCCGCTTCAGAAAGGACGTACCAGTTTCCGCTCGACGCAATTACGCTTTCCGGTCTGTAAATGCGCACGCGCGTGTGGGGGATTTCTTATTCGCGTGGTTGGATAATGTTTCAGTTCGGAATGCTCATCACGCCATCTACTGCAGAGAAGTGTGTTGGTGTCAAATACAGTATGAACAGCTTTATGTATATTTACACAATTATATGATTGTTCCTTTGGTAATTTTTTTTTTTTACACCTGAAGTGAATGAAGAAACAGTGTATCTTCGCAGCTGCAAATTATAACTTGTTCTCAACTAGCCCACCTGGTTAAATAAAGGTGAAATCTTCAATCCACACAACAATCTGAATCCATTTGACTAGGCTTGTACAAATCAGAATCATCTTTATTCACCAAGCACATTTACAAATACTCTAAATGTTCACCCACGACTGCGTGGCCATGCACGCCTCCAACTCAATCATCAAGTTTACGGACGACACTACAGTGGTAGGCTTGATTACCAACAACGACGAGACGGCCTACAGGGAGGAGGTGAGGGCCCTCGGAGTGTGGTGTCAGGAAAATAACCTCACACTCAACGTCAACAAAACAAAGGAGATTATTTTGGACTTCAGGAAACAACAGAGGGAGCACCCCCCTATCCACATCGATGGGACAGTAGTGGAGAGGGTAGTACGTTTTAAGTTCCTCGGTGTACACATCACGGACAAACTGAATTGGTCCACCCACACAGACAGCGTTGTGAAGAAGGCGCAGCAGCGCCTCTTCAACCGCAGGAGGCTGAAGAAATTTGGCTTGTCACCAAAAGCACTCACAAACTTTTACAGATGCACAATCGAGAGCATCCTGTCAGGCTGTGTCACCGCCTGGTACGGCAACTGCTCCGCCCACAACCGTAAGGCTCTCCAGAGGGTAGTGAGGTCTGCACAACGCATCACCGGGGGCAAACTACCTGCCCTCCAGGACACCTACACCACCCGATGTCACAGGAAGGCCATAAAGATCATCAAGGACAACAACCACCCGAGCCACTGCCTTTTCACCCCGCTATCATCCAGAAGGCAAGGTCAGTACAGGTGCATCAAAGCTGGGACCGAGAGACTGAAAAACAGCTTCTATCTCAAGGCCATCAGACTGTTAAACAGCCACCACTAACATTGAGTGGCTGCTGCCAACACACTGACTCAACTCCAGCCACTTTAATAATGGGAATTGATGGAAATTGATGTAAAATATATCACTAGCCACTTTAAACAATGCTACTTAATATCATGTTTACATACCCTACATTACTCATCTCATATGTATATACTGTACTCTATATCATCTACTGCATATTTATGTAATACATGTATCACTAGCCACTTTAAACTATGCCACTTTGTTTACATACCCTACATTACTCATCTCATATGTATATACTGTACTCTATATCATCTACTGCATCTTGCCATCTTTATGTAATACATGTATCACTAGCCACTTTAAACTATGCCACTTTGTTTACATACTCATCTCATATGTATATGTATATACTGTACTCAATATCATCTACTGCATCTTTATGTAATACATGTATCACTAGCCACTTTAAACTATGCCACTTTGTTTACATACCCTACATTACTCATCTCATATGTATATACTGTACTCGATACCATCTACTGCATCATGCTTATGCCGTTCTGTACCATCACTCATTCATATATCTTTATGTACATATTCTTTATCCCTTTACACTTGTGTGTATAAGGTAGTAGTTTTGGAATTGTTAGGTTAGATTACTCGTTGGTTATTACTGCATTGTCGTAACTAGAAGCACAAGCATTTCGCTACACTCGCATTAACATCTGCTAACCATGTGTATGTGACAAATAAATGTGATTTGATTTGTTACTTGGTAATATGGTGCTGTTTGTGTCGAGACAACGTACTCTTGAGTGTTACTTCAAATAGCAGATGTTAGCAGATGTTATTGCGAGTGTAGCGAAATGCTTGTGCTTCTAGTTCCGACATGTGCAGCAATATCTAACAAGTAATGTCTTACAATTCCACAACAACTACATAATACACACAGATCTAAGTAAAGGAATGGAATAAGAATATATAAATACATGGATGAGCAATTACAGAGCGACACAGGCAAGATGCAATAGATAGTATAGAATACAATATATACATATGAGATGAGTAATGATATGTAAACATGATTAAAGTGACCAGTGTTCCATTTATTAACGTGACCAGTGTTCCATTTATTAAAGTGACCAGTGTTCCATTTATTAACGTGACCAGTGTTCCATTTATTAAAGTGACCAGTGTTCCATTTATTAAAGTGACCAGTGTTCCATTTATTAACGTGACCAGTGTTCCATTTATTAAAGTGGCCAGTGTTCCATTTATTAAAGTGACCAGTGTTCCATTTATTAAAGTGACCAGTGTTCCATTTATTAAAGTGACCAGTGTTCCATTTATTAAAGTGACCAGTGTTCCATTTATTAAAGTGACCAGTGTTCCATTTATTAAAGTGGCCAGTGTTCCATTTATTAAAGTGACCAGTGTTCCATTTATTAAAGTGACCAGTGTTCCATTTATTAAAGTGACCAGTGTTCCATTTATTAAAGTGACCAGTGTTCCATTTATTAAAGTGACCAGTGTTCCATTTATTAACGTGACCAGTGTTCCATTTATTAACGTGACCAGTGTTCCATTTATTAAAGTGACCAGTGTTCCATTTATTAAAGTGACCAGTGTTCCATTTATTAACGTGACCAGTGTTCCATTTATTAAAGTGACCAGTGTTCCATTTATTAAAGTGACCAGTGTTCCATTTATTAAAGTGACCAGTGTTCCATTTATTAAAAATAAAAAAAATATTTAAAAAAAATTTATAAAAAAAAAAAGATTTATTAAAGTGGCCAGTGTTCCATTTATTAAAGTGGCCAGTGATTTCAAGTCTGTGTGTTGGCAGCAGCTTCTCTGTGCTAGTGATTACTGTTTAGCAGTCTGATGGCCTTGAGATAGAAGCTGTTTTTCAGTCTCTCAGTCCCAGCTTTGATGCACCTGTACTGACCTCACCTTCTGGATGGTAGCAGGGGTGATCAGGCAGTGGCTCGGGTGGTTGTTGTCCTTGATTATCTTTTTGGCCTTCCTGTGACATCGGGTGGTGTAGGTGTCCTGGAGGGCAGGTAGTTTTCCCACCGGTGATGCGTTGTGCAGACCTCACTATCGTCTGGAGAGCCTTACGGTTGTGGGCGGAACACTTGCCATACCAGGCGGTGATACAGCCCGACAGGATGCTCTCAATTGTACATCTGTAAAAGTTTGTGAGGGTTTTAGATGACAAGCCAAATTGCTTCAGCTACCTGAGGTTGAAGAGGCGCTGTTGCACCTTCTTCACCACATTGTCTGTGTGGGTGGACCATTTCAGTTTGTCAGTGATGTGTACGCCGAGGAACTTAAAACTTTCCACCCAACACTATGGTGTTGAATGCTGAGTTATAGTCAATGAACAGCCTTCTTAGGTATTCCTCTTGTCCAGATGAAACACAGTGGGTATACAGTTGAGTTATAGTGGATATACGGTTGATATACAGTGGGTATACGGTTGATATACAGGAGATGTACATATTTACAGTATCAGTATGAATATATCTAAATACAGAGAGATGGACAGAGTGCAATGCAGTATAGTGCAGTTATTTTGTGTGCAGTTCAGAGATGGCTTGATGTGGTGTGCAGCACAGAGTGCATAGTCCTTCAGTCTCTATGGGCCAGATTTCCTGTTGGTGAGGGCCACAGCCCAGGGGAAGAAACTTTTCAGGTGGTGGTGGGAGGCTTTGGTCAAATGATTGCTGATCAGAATTTCTACATCGTTTTCCATTGACACATTAAAAGACGGGCTCGTCCGGGATTTGAACCCGGGACCTCTCGCACCCTAAGCGAGAATCATACCCCTAGACCAACGAGCCACATGCCTGTTCTCTTATAACACATCGTATCACCCATTTTAACTCCAGTGTTACAGATGTTGGGGTAGAATACGCGTAGTTGGCAGAACTCATGCTCTCGTGATTGTCATTAGTTACCACAGCCCAAAAGTCAAAATTGTCTATGACGTAAAAATGTATGTTATGGTCTTCATTTAAGGTTAGGGTTAGCCACAAGGTGAGCAGTGTAGTTAAGGTTAGGGTTAAAATCAGATTTGTAGAAAGAGCGCTCTTCCCTTTTTGTTAATTCCCCAGTTGATTGCAAATTAACGACCAGCTCTCGTCTCCCTATCGTGCAATCCTGATCTACAGATTTGAGTGGCCATTGTCCAAACGCCCCAAAATCGACAGCAGTACCTCTCAGCACCACCAGAAGACAGTGCAGTACCAGTGAAGAATCAAGGTTTTCAGTACATGCGTGGCATTTAAGTGATTTTCAAAATCTCAGTATCGTTTTACAGACAGGCTCGTTGGTCTAGGGGTATGATTCTCGCTTAGGGTGCGAGAGGTCCCGGGTTCAAATCCCGGACGAGCCCTTCTTTTAGACTAGACCAACCTCCATTGAGAAAATGAAAAGCTTACTCTGTGCCTGTCTGTTCTGTGGGCCTTTCTAGACAATTGTCACAAGGAGTTGTAATATTACTGGTGGTAAAACTCTTGGATTTATTTATTTATCCTTTATTGATACCAGTTATAATACTGAAATGAGAGGGGCCAGGATAGTGAGCAATCAAACATTTGTTTCAAACTATGAACAATACAGAACACATTTAATCAAACCCAGCAATCTGATTTACCAGATAAGTAAAACACAATAACAGCATTCTTCCTCTGCTGTCTAAGTTTTAATTCCTGCTCTCAGAACCATATCTACAGTCATGAAACAAAACAAAATGTGGAATTCAGGTCAACTTTGTTTGAATAGGAGGAAGGAGATTGTTTTGATTGAACAGCACCTTGAAAGTAGAGAGGAGGAGCAGTGGTGTTCAACAGGACACTGGCAGCCATAGACAGAAATGTCTGGCTCTGTTTCATTCTCCACACTCCATTGAAAATGCCTTTCAGTCCAGGATTGGGCTTAATCTGTGACCGAAACCAAGGCAATCAACCTACCCCAGTGGTGTAGCACAGTTTCACGGGGCCCTGCAAGGTCCAAGCAGGGCCCCCCCCCCCATTTTAAAACATGCTCTTCTTCCATGGGGCAGAGAGACAAATGTGCCATATTAAAGCTAATCTTATCATAGCCACGGGAAGTACCACCTGACAGGTGTGGCATATCAAGAAGCTGATTAAAAAGCATGATCATTACACAGGTGAACCTTGTGCCGGGGACAATAAAAGGCCACTCTAAAATGTTCTGTTCTGTCACACAACCCAATGCTACAGATGTCTCGAGTTTTAAGGGAGCTTGCAACTGGCATTCTGACTGCAGGAATGTCCACCAGAGCTGTTGTCAGAGAATTTGAATGTTCATTTCTCTACCAAAAGCTGCATCCAACGTCAACATACTCTGAACATTACCAGGGGATATGGTGCTGCTAGTGTGAGACAACATACTCTGAACTTTACCAGTGGATATGGTGCTGCTAGTGTGAGATAACATACTCAGAGTGTTACTTGGGGATATGGTGCTGCTAGTGTGAGACAACATACTCTGAACTTTACCAGTGGATATGGTGCTGCTAGTGTGAGACAACATACTCTGAACGTTACCAGGGGATATGGTGCTGCTAGTGCGAGACAACATACTCTGAACGTTACCAGGGGATATGGTGCTGCTAGTGCGAGACAACATACTCTGAACGTTACCAGGGGATATGGTGCTGCTAGTGCGAGACAACATACTCTGAACGTTACCAGGGGATATGGTGCTGCTAGATAACATACTCAGAGTGTTACTTGGGGATATGGTGCTGCTAGTGCGAGACAACATACTCTGAACGTTACCAGGGGATATGGTGCTGCTAGTGCGAGACAACATACTCTGAACGTTACCAGGGGATATGGTGCTGCTAGTAGGAGACTAGTAGGAGCCAGTAGGAGTAGGAGCCAGACATCGTTTAAATTACATTTAAAAAAAATTATAGGCAGAATTTAATCAAAGTTAACATACATTATATACAACTAGGTAGAGTGAGCATAGAGCTGTAATATAATTAGCAGATATACAAATGTACAGTGGGTATACGCTTGATACAGTGAGCGTACGGTGTATACACAGTAGGTAAACGGTTGAAACACAGTGGGTATACAGTTGAGTTATAGTGGGTATACGGTTGATATACAGTGGGTATACAGTTGAGTTATAGTGGGTATACGGTTGATATATAGTGGGTATACGGTTGAAACACAGTGGGTATACAGTTGAGTTATAGTGGGTATACGGTTGATATACAGTGGGTATACAGTTGAGTTATAGTCGGTATACGGTTGATATACAGTGGGTATACGGTTGATATACAGGAGATGTACATATTTACAGTATCAGTATGAATATATCTAAATACAGAGAGATGGACAGAGTGCAATGCAGTATAGTGCAGTTCAGAGATGGCTTGATGTGGTGTGCAGCACAGAGTGCATAGTCCTTCAGTCTCTATGGGCCAGATTTCCTGTTGGTGAGGGCCACAGCACAGGGGAAGAAACTTTTCAGGTGGTGGTGGGAGGCTTTGGTCAAATGATTGCTGATCAGAATTTCCACGTCGTTTTCCATTGTGACAGTGACACATTAAAAGACGGGCTCGTCCGGGATTTGAACCCGGGACCTCTCGCACCCTAAGCGAGAATCATACGAGCCACATGCCTGTTCTTTTATAACATATGTTATCATCCATTTAAACTCCAGTGTTACAGATGTTGGGGTAGAATACGCGTAGTTGGCAGAACTCATGCTCTCGTGATTGTCATTAGTTACCACAGCCCAAAAGTCAAATTGTCTATGACGTAAAAATGTATGTTATGGTCTTCATTTAAGGTTAGGGTTAGCCACAAGGTGAGCAGTGTAGTTAAGGTTAGGGTTAAAATCAGATTTGTAGAAAGAGCGCTCTTCCCTTTTTGTTAATTCCCCAGTTGATTGCAAATTAACGACCAGCTCTCGTCTCCCTATCGTGCAATCCTGATCTACAGATTTGAGTGGCCATTGTCCAAACGCCCCAAAATCGACAGCAGTACCTCTCAGCACCACCAGAAGACAGTGCAGTACCAGTGAAGAATCAAGGTTTTCAGTACATGCGTGGCATTTAAGTGATTTTCAAAATCTCAGTATCGTTTTACAGACAGGCTCGTTGGTCTAGGGGTATGATTCTCGCTTAGGGTGCGAGAGGTCCCGGGTTCAAATCCCGGACGAGCCCTTCTTTTAGACTAGGCCAACCTCCATTGAGAAAATGAAAAGCTTACTCTGTGCCTGTCTGTTCTGTGGGCCTTTCTAGACAATTGTCACAAGGAGTTGTAATATTACTGGTGGTAAAACTCTTGGATTTATTTATTTATCCTTTATTGATACCAGTTATAATACTGAAATGAGAGGGGCCAGGATAGTGAGCAATCAAACATTTGTTTCAAACTATGAACAATACAGAACACATTTAATCAAACCCAGCAATCTGATTTACCAGATAAGTAAAACACAATAACAGCATTCTTCCTCTGCTGTCTAAGTTTTAATTCCTGCTCTCAGAACCATATCTACAGTCATGAAACAAAACAAAATGTGGAATTCAGGTCAACTTTGTTTGAATAGGAGGAAGGAGATTGTTTTGATTGAACAGCACCTTGAAAGTAGAGAGGAGGAGCAGTGGTGTTCAACAGGACACTGGCAGCCATAGACAGAAATGTCTGGCTCTGTTTCATTCTCCACACTCCATTGAAAATGCCTTTCAGTCCAGGATTGGGCTTAATCTGTGACCGAAACCAAGGCAATCAACCTACCCCAGTGGTGTAGCACAGTTTCACGGGGCCCTGCAAGGTCCAAGCAGGGCCCCCCCCCCCATTTTAAAACATGCTCTTCTTCCATGGGGCAGAGAGACAAATGTGCCATATTAAAGCTAATCTTATCATAGCCACGGGAAGTACCACCTGACAGGTGTGGCATATCAAGAAGCTGATTAAAAAGCATGATCATTACACAGGTGAACCTTGTGCCGGGGACAATAAAAGGCCACTCTAAAATGTTCTGTTCTGTCACACAACCCAATGCTACAGATGTCTCGAGTTTTAAGGGAGCTTGCAACTGGCATTCTGACTGCAGGAATGTCCACCAGAGCTGTTGTCAGAGAATTTGAATGTTCATTTCTCTACCAAAAGCTGCATCCAACGTCAACATACTCTGAACATTACCAGGGGATATGGTGCTGCTAGTGTGAGACAACATACTCTGAACTTTACCAGTGGATATGGTGCTGCTAGTGTGAGATAACATACTCAGAGTGTTACTTGGGGATATGGTGCTGCTAGTGCGAGACAACATACTCTGAACGTTACCAGGGGATATGGTGCTGCTAGTGCGAGACAACATACTCTGAACGTTACCAGGGGATATGGTGCTGCTAGTGCGAGACAACATACTCTGAACGTTACCAGGGGATATGGTGCTGCTAGTGCGAGACAACATACTCTGAACGTTACCAGGGGATATGGTGCTGCTAGATAACATACTCAGAGTGTTACTTGGGGATATGGTGCTGCTAGTGCGAGACAACATACTCTGAACGTTACCAGGGGATATGGTGCTGCTAGTGCGAGACAACATACTCTGAACGTTACCAGGGGATATGGTGCTGCTAGTAGGAGACTAGTAGGAGCCAGTAGGAGTAGGAGCCAGACATCGTTTAAATTACATTTAAAAAAAATTATAGGCAGAATTTAATCAAAGTTAACATACATTATATACAACTAGGTAGAGTGAGCATAGAGCTGTAATATAATTAGCAGATATACAAATGTACAGTGGGTATACGCTTGATACAGTGAGCGTACGGTGTATACACAGTAGGTAAACGGTTGAAACACAGTGGGTATACAGTTGAGTTATAGTGGGTATACGGTTGATATACAGTGGGTATACAGTTGAGTTATAGTCGGTATACGGTTGATATACAGTGGGTATACGGTTGATATACAGGAGATGTACATATTTACAGTATCAGTATGAATATATCTAAATACAGAGAGATGGACAGAGTGCAATGCAGTATAGTGCAGTTCAGAGATGGCTTGATGTGGTGTGCAGCACAGAGTGCATAGTCCTTCAGTCTCTATGGGCCAGATTTCCTGTTGGTGAGGGCCACAGCACAGGGGAAGAAACTTTTCAGGTGGTGGTGGGAGGCTTTGGTCAAATGATTGCTGATCAGAATTTCCACGTCGTTTTCCATTGTGACAGTGACACATTAAAAGACGGGCTCGTCCGGGATTTGAACCCGGGACCTCTCGCACCCTAAGCGAGAATCATACGAGCCACATGCCTGTTCTTTTATAACATATGTTATCATCCATTTAAACTCCAGTGTTACAGATGTTGGGGTAGAATACGCGTAGTTGGCAGAACTCATGCTCTCGTGATTGTCATTAGTTACCACAGCCCAAAAGTCAAATTGTCTATGACGTAAAAATGTATGTTATGGTCTTCATTTAAGGTTAGGGTTAGCCACAAGGTGAGCAGTGTAGTTAAGGTTAGGGTTAAAATCAGATTTGTAGAAAGAGCGCTCTTCCCTTTTTGTTAATTCCCCAGTTGATTGCAAATTAACGACCAGCTCTCGTCTCCCTATCGTGCAATCCTGATCTACAGATTTGAGTGGCCATTGTCCAAACGCCCCAAAATCGACAGCAGTACCTCTCAGCACCACCAGAAGACAGTGCAGTACCAGTGAAGAATCAAGGTTTTCAGTACATGCGTGGCATTTAAGTGATTTTCAAAATCTCAGTATCGTTTTACAGACAGGCTCGTTGGTCTAGGGGTATGATTCTCGCTTAGGGTGCGAGAGGTCCCGGGTTCAAATCCCGGACGAGCCCTTCTTTTAGACTAGGCCAACCTCCATTGAGAAAATGAAAAGCTTACTCTGTGCCTGTCTGTTCTGTGGGCCTTTCTAGACAATTGTCACAAGGAGTTGTAATATTACTGGTGGTAAAACTCTTGGATTTATTTATTTATCCTTTATTGATACCAGTTATAATACTGAAATGAGAGGGGCCAGGATAGTGAGCAATCAAACATTTGTTTCAAACTATGAACAATACAGAACACATTTAATCAAACCCAGCAATCTGATTTACCAGATAAGTAAAACACAATAACAGCATTCTTCCTCTGCTGTCTAAGTTTTAATTCCTGCTCTCAGAACCATATCTACAGTCATGAAACAAAACAAAATGTGGAATTCAGGTCAACTTTGTTTGAATAGGAGGAAGGAGATTGTTTTGATTGAACAGCACCTTGAAAGTAGAGAGGAGGAGCAGTGGTGTTCAACAGGACACTGGCAGCCATAGACAGAGATGTCTGGCTCTGTTTCATTCTCCACACTCCATTGAAAATGCCTTTCAGTCCAGGATTGGGCTTAATCTGTGACCGAAACCAAGGCAATCAACCTACCCCAGTGGTGTAGCACAGTTTCACAGGGCCCTGCAAGGTCCAAGCAGGGCCCCCCCCCCCATTTTAAAACATGCTCTTCTTCCATGGGGCAGAGAGACAAATGTGCCATATTAAAGCTAATCTTATCATAGCCACGGGAAGTACCACCTGACAGGTGTGGCATATCAAGAAGCTGATTAAAAAGCATGATCATTACACAGGTGAACCTTGTGCCGGGGACAATAAAAGGCCACTCTAAAATGTTCTGTTCTGTCACACAACCCAATGCTACAGATGTCTCGAGTTTTAAGGGAGCTTGCAACTGGCATTCTGACTGCAGGAATGTCCACCAGAGCTGTTGTCAGAGAATTTGAATGTTCATTTCTCTACCAAAAGCTGCATCCAACGTCAACATACTCTGAACATTACCAGGGGATATGGTGCTGCTAGTGTGAGACAACATACTCTGAACTTTACCAGTGGATATGGTGCTGCTAGTGTGAGATAACATACTCAGAGTGTTACTTGGGGATATGGTGCTGCTAGTGCGAGACAACATACTCTGAACGTTACCAGGGGATATGGTGCTGCTAGTGCGAGACAACATACTCTGAACGTTACCAGGGGATATGGTGCTGCTAGTGCGAGACAACATACTCTGAACGTTACCAGGGGATATGGTGCTGCTAGTGCGAGACAACATACTCTGAACGTTACCAGGGGATATGGTGCTGCTAGATAACATACTCAGAGTGTTACTTGGGGATATGGTGCTGCTAGTGCGAGACAACATACTCTGAACGTTACCAGGGGATATGGTGCTGCTAGTGCGAGACAACATACTCTGAACGTTACCAGGGGATATGGTGCTGCTAGTAGGAGACTAGTAGGAGCCAGTAGGAGTAGGAGCCAGACATCGTTTAAATTACATTTAAAAAAAATTATAGGCAGAATTTAATCAAAGTTAACATACATTATATACAACTAGGTAGAGTGAGCATAGAGCTGTAATATAATTAGCAGATATACAAATGTACAGTGGGTATACGCTTGATACAGTGAGCGTACGGTGTATACACAGTAGGTAAACGGTTGAAACACAGTGGGTATACAGTTGAGTTATAGTGGGTATACGGTTGATATACAGTGGGTATACAGTTGAGTTATAGTCGGTATACGGTTGATATACAGTGGGTATACGGTTGATATACAGGAGATGTACATATTTACAGTATCAGTATGAATATATCTAAATACAGAGAGATGGACAGAGTGCAATGCAGTATAGTGCAGTTCAGAGATGGCTTGATGTGGTGTGCAGCACAGAGTGCATAGTCCTTCAGTCTCTATGGGCCAGATTTCCTGTTGGTGAGGGCCACAGCACAGGGGAAGAAACTTTTCAGGTGGTGGTGGGAGGCTTTGGTCAAATGATTGCTGATCAGAATTTCCACGTCGTTTTCCATTGTGACAGTGACACATTAAAAGACGGGCTCGTCCGGGATTTGAACCCGGGACCTCTCGCACCCTAAGCGAGAATCATACGAGCCACATGCCTGTTCTTTTATAACATATGTTATCATCCATTTAAACTCCAGTGTTACAGATGTTGGGGTAGAATACGCGTAGTTGGCAGAACTCATGCTCTCGTGATTGTCATTAGTTACCACAGCCCAAAAGTCAAATTGTCTATGACGTAAAAATGTATGTTATGGTCTTCATTTAAGGTTAGGGTTAGCCACAAGGTGAGCAGTGTAGTTAAGGTTAGGGTTAAAATCAGATTTGTAGAAAGAGCGCTCTTCCCTTTTTGTTAATTCCCCAGTTGATTGCAAATTAACGACCAGCTCTCGTCTCCCTATCGTGCAATCCTGATCTACAGATTTGAGTGGCCATTGTCCAAACGCCCCAAAATCGACAGCAGTACCTCTCAGCACCACCAGAAGACAGTGCAGTACCAGTGAAGAATCAAGGTTTTCAGTACATGCGTGGCATTTAAGTGATTTTCAAAATCTCAGTATCGTTTTACAGACAGGCTCGTTGGTCTAGGGGTATGATTCTCGCTTAGGGTGCGAGAGGTCCCGGGTTCAAATCCCGGACGAGCCCTTCTTTTAGACTAGGCCAACCTCCATTGAGAAAATGAAAAGCTTACTCTGTGCCTGTCTGTTCTGTGGGCCTTTCTAGACAATTGTCACAAGGAGTTGTAATATTACTGGTGGTAAAACTCTTGGATTTATTTATTTATCCTTTATTGATACCAGTTATAATACTGAAATGAGAGGGGCCAGGATAGTTTGTTTCAAACTATGAACAATACAGAACACATTTAATCAAACCCAGCAATCTGAGTTACCGGATAAGTAAAACACAATAACAGCATTCTTCCTCTGCTGTCTAAGTTTTAATTCCTGCTCTCAGAACCATATCTACAGTCATGAAACAAAACAAAATGTGGAATTCAGGTCAACTTTGTGTGAATAGGAGGAAGGAGATTGTTTTGACTCCTCCACAAAATCCGGAAGGCAGTTTTGATTGAACAGCACCTTGAAAGTAGAGAGGAGGAGCAGTGGTGTTCAACAGGACACTGGCAGCCATAGACAGAGATGTCTGGCTCTGTTTCATTCTCCACACTCCATTGAAAATGCCTTTCAGTCCAGGATTGGGCTTAATCTGTGACTGAAACCAAGGCAATCAACCTACCCCAGTGGTGTAGCACAGTTTCAAGGGGCCCTGCAAGGTCCAAGCAGGGCCCCCCCCCCCACTTTAAAACATGTTCTTCTTCCATGCCCCCCCCCCCCCCCCCACTTTAAAACATGTTCTTCTTCCATGCCCCCCCCCACACTTTAAAACACGTTCTTCTTCCATGCCCCCCCCCCACTTTAAAACATGTTCTTCTTCCATGCCCCCCCCCCCCCACTTTAAAACATGTTCTTCTTCCATGCCCCCCCCCCCACTTTAAAACATGTTCTTCTTCCATGCCCCCCCCCCACTTTAAAACATGTTATTCTTCCATGCCCCCCCCCCACTTTAAAACATGTTCTTCTTCCATGCCCCCCCCCCCCCCCCCCCCCACACACTTTAAAACATGTTCTTCTTCCATGCCCCCCCCCCACCCCCCCCACCACTTTAAAACATGTTCTTCTTCCATGGGGCAGAGAGACAAATGTGCCACGGAAATAAAAGTTGCGTGTGCTTACAATTTCAGCATCCTAGCTGTATGACATTGGATCTCTCCCAGTCTTTTTTTCACTTATAGGCCATTTAAAAGTGTTCCCACCGACACTCAGGCCTTCATAGCCCATCGGCTGGGGCGCAGTCAAAAATAAATGTCTAAATCAAAGCAATCTCCATATTGTCTTGTTCAGTTGTCCGTTTGTTACTTAAACAAATAGATCATGGCTACCCAATTAACGGGTTGTCATTTAGGCTACATAGCCATTTGTTATTAACTATTGGTGGAAGATAACCTAGTGGTTAGAACATTGAGTCAGTAATGGTTGCTGGATCAAATCCCTGAGCTGACAAGGTACAAATCTGTTGTTCTGCCCCTGAACAAGGCAGTTAACCCACTGTTCCCCGGTAGGCTGAATTTGTAAATAAGAATTTGTTCTTAACTGACTTGCCTAGTTAAATTAAGGTAATTTTTTTAAATGTAATTTAATTTTTATTTTTTTTACATTTTACTACAGTGGGCTAACTAAGGGTCACACAGAGTGTTTATTTTTTAAATGGTTATTTTATTGAATATCCGAAACATACAATATACTTTCAGTGAAGCCTCTCAACAACTACACCACACCAGTCATCCAACAGACTCCCATTCAGAGCGACACACAGAAGCATCCAGGGTCAATGTCCTGCTCAAGGGCACGTTGACAGATCTCCCACCTGGCCAAGAAAGTGAACTCGAGCCCTCCAAGATCCCCCCACAGTTCCCCAATAGCTGTCCCTCAACCATTCGAGACCCCTCCAACAGTCGCCCCCCCCCTCCCAAGAAGAAAAAAATAAATGAAAAAGTCAGAAGTTTATATACACCTTAGCCAAATACATTCAGACTCAGTTTTTCACAATTCCTGACATTTAATCCTAGTAAATATTCCCTGTTTTAGGTCAGTTAGGATCACCACTATATTTTAAGAATGTGAAATGTCAGAATAATAGTAGAGAGAATGATTAATTTCAGCTTTTATTTCTTTCATCACATTCCCAGTGGGACAGAAGTTGGGTCAGAAGGCCTTTCTCTCCACTCTTGTGACCATTTGATCTGAATGAACTGTGCCTTGAGTCTGTCAACAGAATCAAGCCTTTAGATGTTCATGTTAATTATCCTACATTATAATTGTCAAACACGACTGGTATTTAGCCTATATTTATGTAATTAAAAAGTCAAATGAATGTTTGGCTACATTTTCTGCAGCCTCCCTCAGGTCAGCAATGGTATGGACACGAGAGGCTGAAGTTAATACTGTAATCTAGGCTACACTTTTACATGTTGGAGGCAGGGCATGAAAGGGATAACGAATCCAGTTGTTTGTGTCGTCTGTTTCAGGAAAGTACCTGCGTACTATATCACATTTGACATTGTCCGTAAGGTTGAGTTCATGTGCATGTAACAGTATTGCTTCTGTCCCTCTCCTCGCCCCGAACCAGGGACCCTCTGCACACATCAACAACAGCCACCATTGATGCATCTTTACCCATCGCTCCACAAAAGCAACTTCTTCAAGGTCTCAGAGCAAGTGATGTCACCGATTGAAACGCTATTAGCGCGCACCACCGCTAACTAGCTAGCCATTTCACATCGGTTACATGCACACAAAACAATCATACAATGATGGAAATACCTGTGTGTTGTCCTTGTTAATGCAGACAGAAAAGAGCTCCAACTTCTTAATCATAGTCTAAGTTTTGTCCAGGACATTGAATATAGTTGCGGAGAGTCCCTGTAATTTCAGATTCAGATCATTCAGGCGAGAAAAAACATCACCCAGATAGGCCAGTCGTGTGAGAAACTCGTAAAAATGATGGTCAGTAAAGAAAACTTTAAGCTTGTCTCTAAATTATTATTTTTTTGTCAATGCTTTGCCCCTTGATAACCACAGCACTTCTGTATGTTGTAAAAGCGTTACATGGTCGCTGCCCATATCATCGCATAATGCAGAAAATACAGGAGAGTTCAGAGGCCTTGCTTTAACAAAGTTAACCATATTCACTGTAGTGTCAAAAACGTCTTTCAAGCGGTCAGGCATTCCCTTTGCAGCAAGAGCCACTCAGTGGATGCTGAAGTGTACCCAAGTGGCTTGGGGAGGAACAGCTCCACTCCACTATGTCTCCCTGTCATGGCTTTTGCGCTATCAGTACAGATACCAACACATCTTGACCACCAAAGTCAATTTGATGTCACAAAACTGTCCAGTACTTTAAAAAATATCCTTTCACGTTGTCCTGGTTTCCAGTGGTTTGCAGAAGAGGATGTCCTCCTTAATTGACCCCCAATAAACGTAAATATATCAGGAGCTGTGCCAGGCCCTGTCTGTTGACTCGTGCAGCTGTAACGCAGATAATTCACTGGCTTGTATGCTTTTATACATGTATTACTACTCAAAGGTCGTCTTTATTCTCGCTCAAAAAACGATGTGGCTTATTTTTCAAATTTCATGTTTCGTTTCGAAATGTCTGCGCAAGAGGGAAGGTTTCCCGCGAGAGAGTAACGGTTAATGTAATTGGATGATCATTATTTGACTACATTAGGCTACCTGTATTTGACATTGTGTTGTTATTTCGCTGGACACTAAATGGTTAAATTGTATTTTTGGCAGTGAAACGAGGCTACTCAGGCGAGAAAAAAACTCACCCAAATGTATAGCCCCTTTGGAAAATAGAGATTTACTTTTTGTTTTTTATTTATGTGAATCACATTTTTATTTGGCGTACCCCCGACGGCATTGCTCGTACCCCTGGGTGAATACCTGCTCTAGAGTGATGGATGACTGGGACATCAGGACACACATGAATTAAAAACATTTATGAAATAAAATTAACCAAAAAGCACTGTTGGGGCTTTTTTTTAAAGGGGAAAAAAATGCAATGTGACTTCACATTTCAAAAATATTGTTTTCTGGAGAGAGAGAGAGAGAGAGAGAGAGAGAGAGAGAGAGAGAGAGAGAGAGAGAGAGAGAAAGAGAAAGAGAGAGAAAAAAAACATACGTTTTAACCATTAACTATCAATCACTTCAGATTCAATAATAATTTGGTATGATGAAGCAATAACAAAGGGAGAAACGCAGAGAACATTTAGATTGTCATTATGGAGACCCCTATTGGATGAATGTGGGAACTCCTCTCCTGTGACGGAAAAAGAAGGGGCTCGTTTTCAGGCCTGGTGGGCGGGATTTGAGTGGTCATTGACATTGGCAGAACATTTCCCTACGCGCCACTGTGTTCCCGAGATTGTGAAGGGACACAAAGATCAGCACGGGGACATGTCGAGAGTTTACATTGGAAGATTGAGCTATCGAGCAAGAGAAAAGGACGTGGAGAAGTTCTTCAAAGGCTATGGGAAGATACTTGAAGTTGACCTGAAAAACGGGTAAACAAAATGAACGCCTCGTCTCGCTCTGTGGTATAGCTAGCCGCGTTGTGTTTGTGGCCTAGTCCTCGTTGCCAGGCCCGAGCCTCTTGAATCAATGTTTTAATTGGCGTTTATTGGAAGATTCACGTCAATTACTTTAGTTTGAAGACCTAGTTATTATATACTTAGCTAGTTAAGAATTTGAGAAGCGTTTTTCCTATAAAAGCAAAGTTGACTAGCGTGGGTTAAGGAGTTAACATACTGTAGCTAGCGTCAATCGTGTTTTGCTAGCTAGCTAAACTGCTAGGAGCACCTCATTGTCGTGTTTGTGTTTAGACCGAGGATACCACGTTAGTTAGTTAATTAGCAAGCCAGCTAAAACGCACAAGGCGCTCTTTTCTTTGAATGAAATCGCAGCCACGTGTCAGAGGTAACCTTAGTTTCACGTGTATGACTTCCTCATAACTAAGTTAGCTAACTAGCTAGCATCTTCAAACAACAATTTAATGCTATATTGACTCGCATAACGTTACGAAAATGATTTTTTACTCCCTAACTGGCGCCGGGTAGATACTGTTTATGTAACATAGTTACAGTAGATAGCTTGCGTTACAAATCAAATTGTATTGGTCACAACATACACATGGTTAGCAGATGTTATTGCGAGTGTAGCGGAATGATTGTACAGCCAACGATGCTGGTGTCTACTGGCATATATCTGGTGGACGGGTCAAACATTTACAAGGCCATTTACAAGCACTCTAACCACCAGTATGAATGGCAGTCCAAATCATGTGTTAGCTACTGTAGGTACATGGGTCAAAACACAATGTTGACTAAACTCAATATTCTCTTAGCTAGCTAACAGTACTCTGAACTAGACCATACTTACAAGTGGAATTAATGTGGCCCCTCTAACACCCTGCAGTAATAGTGGCACATATGAGAAGATTATAAAATGTTGCATTATGATATATGAAATGGTCATTTGGGTCTGGCGTTAGTAGTTTCTAACTACTCACATCATTTGATCCCAAATCTATGTGCCATCTCGTCTCTGGCCTAACATACTGTCTCCTATGTGTAAAGGTATGGGTTTGTTGAATTTGATGACCCCCGCGATGCAGATGATGCTGTGTATGACCTGAATGGGAAAGACCTGTGTGGGGAGAGGGTTATTGTGGAACACACAAAGGGGCCGCGGAGGGACGGCAGCTATGGCTCAGGAGGAGGAGGAGGAGGTGGTGGTGGCGGCGGAGGAGGTGGAAGAAGTAAGTTATACAATGCAGTGGTGGTTTAACATTAGTGGGGATTTGAGACTGAGGAGGCCAACATGGCCGTGGTTAGTATGTGGGATAGGCCACTACTGCGTAACATCTCAAGTTTGTCCTTGGTGGTTGTAGTTCATGTAATTTGGATTCTTTTACATTGACATTTTGGTTATTTAGCAGACGTTCTTATCCAGGCCGACTGCATTCAACTTAAGGTAGCTAGCTAAGACAACCACAAAGCACAATTTTATGTTTCAAATATAGGTAATGCTGCCACATGAGCATCAGTTGTCGTCCATTCTTTACCTAAGTGGTTTTACGTCTTGAAGATGTGTCTAAGTGCCATCTGTTCAAAGGCTTGTTACTTCCCTGGGGATAGTAGTGATGGAAACTTAGTAAAAGTAAACACAAGCAGTACCCTACTGGTATACATGGTCACAGCTGGCACTGCCATCTGTAATTTGGGTTGTGCTCGGCTCACTCCACATTCCCACCACACTGTAAAAGGATGATTCCACCACAAAGTTGTTTTTCTGTTGTTTTTTTAGAGGGCATTTCTACATAAAGATCTCTCCCATTTGCTGTAATTTCAGCTAGTTTCAGGGAGAAGTGGTTGCCATCGTTCTGACTCCACTCTTGAATAGGCCACTTGTCGTCTCCTTAGCATACAGGCGTGTAGGACAGGTTGCCGGGTTAGAGAACCACCTTTTTCTCTAGCATTCAGGGAGCTCCTACTACAGACCTACTACTAAGCCCTTCATGGTACTCCACTGTAATTGTTTGACTAATGGGTGTAGAGAAGACATTTTACACTTGAGTAGTTGAGGGAATTCGAATTACATGCACCACTGCCACCAATGACATGCCGTTATCTTGGGAGACGGTATGCTTGATTTAACTTGTTACACGGAAACAAATGCACTTGTGTTCATTCGAATTGTCGGGGGGAAAATGAGAGAGAAACTAGCTTGAGATTTACTACCGTAGAATATTTGCTAGATAAATGAATTGTGATTTGAATAGAGTAATTTGAGAATCTTGTTTGAGTAATTTGAGAATCTTGTGTAATTTGTTTTATTCAGGATTATTTTATTTTTGTTTAATTTAAAATGAATGTTGAATAATAAAGGTAAAGATTTAACAAAGAACCTCCAATGTTTTAATTAAAAGAGTCCTTTGCTGACTGCCTGCCCCTATTGCTGGCCTGGCCATGGTGTCCCCTTTCCAACCAAGAGTGTGGTTTGACCATTCTGGGCCCCTGGGCAGACCAAAAAAGGGGAGCCAATGTGAATGAAGACCGCTTGTCCCATTAGTCCCAGGCCGGGTGGTGAGGATGCCATTGGGTTAGGAACAGATGTGGGTTGAGCTCTTATAGGTGCCTGAAACAAATGTGAATATATATATTTAGATGTGCTAGTTAGAAACTTTAACTTTAGTGTCACCGTAAGTACAGTCTTCAGCCAATTTTTTATTTTTTTAATCTAGCTTCTCATTTTGATTTTAAGTTTGTATGTACAGTTTTTGTATTCAGTTCTACCCAAACTTGAATCAGGTAGTCATTTATTTGTTTAGATCTTGTTGAAGGGAAGGGATATGTCAGTGTTCTTGATGGAAAATGTGCAGAGTTTTTTTCTAGACCAGAGTAATGTGTACAGGTTTTTATTTCCTTTCATCTTTTTCTTTTGGGTAGTTTGTGTTTGTCTTTACCCGCCCCTCCCCGTTTTATAAGTGGCCATTTTGTTTACAGGATGTAGCTTTTTTGAGGTTTAGTATTGAGGCTGTCATCAGTGTGTCCCCTTGCCGTAATTACTGCTGCTCTGTCCTTGTTACCTTGAAGGCGGGGGTGGGTACGGGCGTGGTGGCAGAGACCGATATGGCCCACCGGCAAGGACAGACTATCGGCTGATCGTCGAGAACCTGTCCAGCCGCTGCAGCTGGCAGGACCTGAAGGTACGGTGACCCGTTAATTCAGCCACGCTAATGATAATACTCTTCTCTTCCTTGTAATTTCGGCATCCTACGTTAATGTTTTGGAGAACGTTTGAGCCCTTTTCACACAAAAAATGACATGTATGTTTGTGTTGGGGTAATGCTTTTAGAGTACTCTGATTTACTCTTTTGTGGTTACGAGTAACCTAATGCGTTAGTTTGTCAATTTAAGTAATGCTACTTTTTATAGAAGGTAAAGTAAAAAATCTATTTTTTATTTTGCGTCAGTCATTATTACGTGTTGGTACAGCCAGGGTTATAGATTATGGATGAGGCTATGCAAGCGATTCAAAGTTACTGTGCGCCATCTACTGGGCATAAGAAGGCCCAACGCGCGTAAGGCATCTTCAGAGGGTTTTTAGTTTTGGTAACGCAAAAAGTAATGTAACCAGTTACTTTCCACAGTAAGTAACACTGTAACGTAACCAGTTACCTCTAATGGGCTCCCGAGTGGTGCAGCGGTCTAAGTCGCTGCATCTCCGTGCTAAGAGGTATCACTACAGACACCCTGGTTCGTATCCGGGCTGTATCGCACCTGGTCGTGATGGGGAGTCCCATAGGGTGGCGCACAATTGGCCCAGCGTCGTCCGCGGTTGGCCGGTCTAGGCTGTCATTGTAAATAAGCATTTCTTCTCAACTCACTGGCTTAGTTTAAATAATAAATAAATAAAAGTTAAACATAATGGAACTAACAATCCGTTTTTAAAGTGACGTTTCCAACACTGCATAAGATTCATTGTTTACAATTGAATAAATGCCCATAATGACAAATGTGCATAAAGATGGCAGAATTCACATATGATATCAGTGCACTATCCACTGTGTTTTTTTTTTATTTAAACTACGGTGCGCGGTAAGGTTCAATGTGCCCATCGGCACAATCTACTTTCTCATTAGTTATTTCATTTCCGCCGTCTTGGAGCTAAAGTTGGGTTCATGTGTATACTCTGCTAATGGCGGTACCAAAACAAAGTGACTGAGAGCAATGTACAATAGGACAAACTATTATGCATAAATCTGAGATTTCCTGCCGTTTTCCCACCCATACAAGTACATAGGTTGCATATATATATATATATATATATATACACACACACATACACACACACATATACACACACACACAGCTCAAAAAAGGGAACACTTAAACAACACAATGTAACTCCAAGTCAATCACACTTCTGTGAAATCAAACTGTCCACTTAGGAAGCAACACTGATTGACAATAAATTGCAAGAAGGTTTGTTGTGTCTGTCAGCGTAGTGTCCAGAGCATGGAGGCGCTACCAGGAGACAGGCCAGTACATCAGGAGACGTGGAGGAGGCCGTAGGAGGGCAACAACCCAGCAGCAGGACCGCTACCTCCGCCTTTGTGCAAGGAGGAGCAGGGGGAGCACTGCCAGAGCCCAACACTGTGCATGACGTTTGGCATTTGCCAGAGAACACCAAGATTGGCAAATTCGCCACTGGCGCCCTGTGCTCTTCACAGATGAAAGCAGGTTCACACTGAGCACATGTGACAGACGTGACAAGAGTCTGGAGACGCCGTGGAGAACGTTCTGCTGCCTGCAACATCCTCCAGCATGACCGGTTTGGCGGTGGGTCAGTCATGGTGTGGGGTGGCATTTCTTTGGGGGGCCGCACAGCCCTCCATGTGCTCGCCAGAGGTAGCCTAACTGCCATTAGGTACTGAGATGAGATCCTCAGATCCCTTGTGAGACCATATGCTGGTGCGGTTGGCGCTGGGTTCCTCCTAATGCAAGACAATGCTAGACCTCATGTGGCTGGAGTGTGTCAGCAGTTCCTGCAAGAGGAAGGCATTGATGCTATGGACTGGCCCGCCCGTTCCCCAGACCTGAATCCAATTGAGCACATCTGGGACATCATGTCTCGCTCCATCCACCAACTCCACGTTGCACCACAGACTGTCCAGGAGTTGGCGGATGCTTTAGTCCAGGTCTGGGAGGAGATCCCTCAGGAGACCATCCGCCACCTCATCAGGAGCATGCCCAGGCGTTGTAGGGAGGTCATACAGGCACGTGGAGGCCACACACACACTACTGAGCCTCATTTTGACTTGTTTTAAGGACATTACATCAAAGTTGGATCAGCCTGTAGTGTGGTTTTCCACTTTAATTTTGAGTGTGACTCCAAATCCAGACCTCCGTGGGTTGATAAATTGGATTTCCATTGATCATTTTTGTGTGATTTTGTTGTCAGCACATTCAACTATGTAAAGAAAAAAGTATTTAATAAGAATATTTCATTCATTCAGATCTAGGATGTGTTATTTTAGTGTTCCCTTTATTTTTTTGAGCAGTGTATATATCATGACACATGTCTAACATATACAACATTTAAATGCTGTATATTAATTCAATAGGATCTTTGGTTTTCTCACCTAATACCCACCTTTCCTGTCCTTCACCAGGACTACATGAGGCAGGCGGGTGAGGTGACGTATGCTGACACCAATAAGGGGCGCAGGAACGAGGGCGTGATAGAGTTCAGGCTGTACTCTGACATGAAGAGAGCCCTGGAGAAGCTGGACGGCACAGAGGTGAACGGCAGGAAGATCCGTCTGATTGAGGACCGCCCCGGGGCCAAGCGGAGCAAGCGCTCTTACTCTCGCAGTCGCAGCCGCTCCCGGTAAATAAATAAGAATGTGGGGTTGCGTCCCAAAAAGCTCACTCTAGTCCACTGCTTTTGACCAAGGGCCCGTATGGCTCTGCGGGGAATAGACTACCATTTGTAATGCACACTGAGACTGGCTTATCTACAAACCATAATGAGTAGTTGTATGGAATTATGCAAGATGATTTGTAGGTCAGTCAATCTTTAATCAGCGACTGAGTAGAATTTCTGCTTTTAAACATGGTCTCTGTATTAGAGGGGATGTGGAGATTTCAGTTGCCCCCCCACCCCCACACACACACACACACACAAATGTATTGCTTTCCCACCAGTTAACAATTACATATGAACTCGCATCACCCTAACCCCTCAAGGTACAAGGCTTACCGTGAATCTACGTTCTCCCCCCTCTGTCTCCAGGTCTCGCTCCAGGAGCCGTAGGTCCCGTAAGAGCCGCAGTGACAGCAGCAGTCGCTCCCGCTCCAGGTGAGGCTCAGAGTGCAGGCAACGTTTAACTCATAGACCCATAACCAAGGGTGACCCCTGACCCATACCCAAGGGTTACCCCTGATATGTGTCCCAAATGGCACCCTATTCCGTATGTAGTGCACTACTTGCAACCAGGGCTTGTAGGGCTTCAGTCAAAAGTAGAGCACTATATAGGGTGCCGTTTGGAACTATAGAGGGAAGAAGGTGCCGTTTGGAGCTATTATAGGGAAGAGGGTGCCGTTTGGAACTATTATAGGGAAGAGGGTGCCGTTTGGAACTATATAGGGAAGAGGGTGCCGTTTGGAACTATATAGGGAAGAGGGTGCCGTTTGGAACTATTATAGGGAAGAGGGTGCCGTTTGGAACTATATAGGGAAGAGGGTGCCGTTTGGAACTATATAGGGAAGAGGGTGCCGTTTGGAACTATATAGGGAAGAGGGTGCCGTTTGGAACTATATAGGGAAGAGGGTGCCATTTGGAACTATATAGGGAAGAGGGTGCCGTTTTCTAGGGGATCTCTTTGTAGACTTTTCTTTTGAAGACTTGTTGCACTCAAGTGACATCAACAGTAACAAGTTACAATTTGTGGTTTTCTTCAAATCTGTTTACCAAGAGCTCTTGCCTCAATATGGACCTTATGTAGCTCCCCAGATGTCCTGACAGATGTCTTAACCAGCTAGTGCTAGGGGAGTGGTGGCTATTTCTACATCGCCTCATTTCAAGTGCATATGAGGTAACTGTCTGCTCCTTTCTATTTCGCAGGGGTGCTGGCTCCCGCTCCCGTAGCCGCTCCCACAGCAAGAAGGACAAGACCAAGGGCAGCAGAGATGAGGAGCGCACCAACGGTGCCCACAAGGCCAAGGAGGGGCGCGGGGCCCGCAGCAAAAGCCGCAGCAGGAGCCGCAGCAAGAGCAAAAAGAGCAGCAAGAAAGAAGGGAAGAAGAGCCGGAAGGAGGAGTCTAGATCCAGGTCCCGCTCCAGATCAGCGGCTAAGGATCGCTCCCGGAAGTCGGGTTCAAAGAGCCGCGAGCCGGCCAAGAGCGATGACGAGGGAGCTGCAGCTGAGAAAGGGGCCGCCCGTTCCCGCTCTCGCTCCCACACCCCTGCCGAATCCAAACCCAAGTCAAAGTCCAAATCTCCATCTCCCTCCCCGGCCAAAGCCCGCTCCCGTTCCCCCTCCGTCTCCCGCTCAGAATCCCGCTCCAAATCTCGCTCTGCGTCTCGTTCTCGCTCCCGCTCTCTATCAGAGTCCTGAGCTGGGATGGCAACATAACCCAGCAGTCGTGCCCCCCTCCCCCTCCCCTGTTTGTTCTCGTCCCCTATCCCCCACCCCTGCGTCTGTCCCTTTTCGTTTTTTTGATAAAATAGTTGTAGAAAAAAAAAAAACAGGCTCCTCATGCTCAGTGTCTTTCACTCACTATTCCCCATTTCTTTTAAATATACAGTGTTTTGTTGGTCCTTCTGCTTTTTTTTCCAGTAGTCTCTTTAATCAAGGTGTTTTGTAAAATATTAAATATGTGAAGGAAGTTCGAGGGTATTTGCTTGGATAGATTTTTCTAAGTTGAAATGGGAATGTGCTATAGTAAAGTGTCTTTAAACTTTGTATCAATACTAGCATACTGTGCTGTCAATGTTGTGCGAGGGTGGTAGCTGTTTTATTTCATTGTTGCATCTTTTCACTTCGTGGGAAATCCTTTTACCCAGTTACTTAAATAAAAAATGCCTGATCTGGAATGTTTAGTTGTTTTTGTCTTGTCGCTTAAATAATACACATTTTACCCTTTGTGTGTGTGTGTGTGTAATTTACTCTATTTATACTGGGGATATTACTTTTCAACAGTAACATTTCAGAACTGGCTAGGAGGACATCTTTGAGTTGAAGGAAAATGGCTAAATTGTTGGAAGTTGTAGGTTTTGTTTTTCCACAGAAGACATTTAGTTCTGGGTGCTGAGATTAGTGCAGTTGGAACTTACTACCACTAGCTTGGTCCCAGGTGTGCTATCATGTCAACCTCTCGTATCTTTTGAGTCCCACATGATATGAGTCGTCATATCCATAAAACCTAGCAGTCAAAACGGAAATGGTTTTTCCACCATTCATTTTAACCATAGGGGATTTTACCCTGTGGTGATATTTTGTTAACAGTGTAAATCTCTGTAGGTCAAGGTGACGTTTAGCAATACATTTGCATTCATTTTACGCACACACATTCACACAATGTCCTGCTAACCAGCCGACAAAGATTAGGGGCAGTGAAAACACCGTGAGAATCACTCCCTGTCCTCTCTCTCAAGACACTATAATAGACACATTGTTTGACTACACACATTAATTATAACTATGATTCTGTTACATCCTTAGAAAGCATGAGCTCTTAAATTGGGAAAATCTTGTGCAAAACACAGACGCATGTCCCTAGCTGTGTGTTGTCTGTAGCTTGTGCGGTGTGGAAACACTTTGTTGCTTTTATGAATTTTGTCTTGCTGCTTTTTGTTCTATGTTGCTGTGTCTGTATGCTACGTCTTGCTTGTACTATGTTGCTCTGTCTGTATGCTATGTCTTGCTTGTCCTGTGTTGCTCTGTCTGTATGCTATGTCTTGCTTGTCCTATGTTGCTATTGTCTATATTGTAATTGTTTTTAATAACCTGCCCAGGACTGCGGTTGAAAATTAGCCGGCTGGCTAAAACAGGCACTTTTACTGAAACGTTGATTAATGTGCACTGTCCCTGTAAATAAAAATAAACTCAACTCAACGTTATGGTTCTTGTCCATTTCTACAATTACATGGTTTCTGAGTGGACTATTCTAATCATTCCTTTAAAGCTATAAATTCCATCAACAATTTACCAGCAAATGAAATGCTAATAAGCAATTTCAAACCAGAGTAAATTGAGTCTAATATGTTAATCAGTCACCTTGTCCAAGAGAGATTTCCATGGTTATCAAAACGTCACGCCAGGGTACGCCAACACGAAACAGCCCTTATTTTAAGAGTCCAAACTTCCCTACGAGAAAATGAATGGTGGACCGCTAGGTTTTATGGGTATTATGACACACCTCCACTTCGGGGCTCCATAGTCGTGCCAAATGCAATGCAATAACATGTTTGGCGTGATAATGAGCGATACGGATTTGGTAAGCGCAGAATCAGACTGGCAACCGGGTTACTACACAATTATCGTGGCAGCAAGAACGGATGGTGACCCACTGCGGGCCATAGGTTTGGTGTTTATGTGCCCTTGTTTAGCCACAAGATGGCGTAGTACTAATTGGACAGTATTCCATCCGTGTTGAAATAAATGCCCTCGCTGTCAATGAAATAACTATTCCTTAGCAATGAGAATAATGAATAACTATGGGAATATAATTTATGTCCAAGTTCAACCAATGTTTTAGTTATCACAATTATTAATTGCTGCCATTAAAGCTCATTTGAATGAGTAGGGACGTATATAATTGGTATATGTATCACAGTTTCCCAGGCACATTTAAATACCTATATGAATTGTATGGGTTTAGGCCTCTTCTGTTTGTCACTCAAAGCATGTAGAAATCGGAATTATTTTAAGATAAGCTTAGCCTACCATATTCGTCCATGGTATGTAGCCTATTTTAAAGGATGTCTGAGACCACTAACAGGCTAGCGTACTATTAAAATGGGGTTGGTCAGTCAGTCAACAGTACGCATCTCACCTACTAGTTCACGATTAAGTCTAAACTTTCCATACCAGCTGCAATCGGCTTTCTCAATACGCTATACTATAGTACTGGTAGTTGTGCATATATTGCTGTATTTATATTATGTTTGTGTCTATTGTCATGTGTTCTTATTACGCGCTGCAAAATGAATTGCCCCCGGGGATAATAAATACTACTCTACTCTAAAGCATAAAGAATGATCCAAAATGCACGCGTATGAATTAAGCAACAGCAGCCTACTCAAATGCTCCATTTCTACGGAGGAGCAGTGCGCATCGCACCAGGGTTCGTGAAGGAAAGGAGGCGCCAAGGAAAAGTAGCAGTGGGAATTCGGTCCGTTTTGTGAGGGGGCGGTCGCATGTAGCGTAAATTTTGGTCTAAGGGTTTTGAAAATGCCTATTTCCCTGCAGTAACAAACGACAACGATATAGGCTATAGAAACTTACTGAATAAGAGACGGAGCACATATTAGACTGCGAGCAACAGAACCACGCACATCCTTGATCCTTTCGTTTTGGATTTAAACTACAGGCAAATTAAATTGCTTGACGGATATCACAATATTTTAAAGCTATATGAGGGAACAAACCAAACGATACTGTATCGACATGTGTCGGGGGACAATGAATACAACCGAAGAATACGGCATCAAAGGCAAGTAGACTATAACTTTCCCCGGTAACCTTCAAAAGTAGCCTAGGCTATCACCCAGCCGGTAGTTGAAGTATGATTATTACAATGAGAGCGGCAACTTCAGACATTTGACGTTGAAACGTTGTAGCAGCTTTTTCCTGAGAGGTCTGAAGAGAGAAAGATTGTATTTGCTGAAGTTCAAGACAAATCAATCAACGGTCTGGTTTCCCCTCTCCAATGCCTATTTCAACAGTGGGTTATTTTGGAGATTGTATATTTAGAGGAAATCAAGATTACATTTTCCCGCGGAAACCTTAATCAGTTAATTGATACAGGCAATGTATCAACAGTCAGCGCCGAAGGAATTGCAACACCGCTCCATAGTCTTCCCCCCTTCTGCAGCCTGCTATGCCGCGACCGACATAGAACCGTTATTTGCCGGGGGGGGGGGGGGTTGTAACGTTTTCCCAATATGGGTATGATATTATACAGGGTAATTGGTCGAATACCATGCAGTTAATTTGGAGTGCGTGTAATACCATTTTGCACGAAATATGTGTAGGCTAAGTTATTGATAGGATAAGCAATGCAGGTAAAATATAATAACGGAAAAATATATTGCAAGCATGACGCATGCATTTACTCCTCCTACATAGTATGTGGACCTCTCTTGCATAGCCAAGGATCTTGGCAATCATCAAAATAATTGTTTGCCCAGCGTCGTGCACGTCTAGGAACAGGATTAAGAAAAATAACATTGCCTCAAGGGTATGTCGATTTCCATGGGGAAATAAAACACTGAAGTAAAACCATTAAAACGCAGAAACTGTCACATGACTTGAATTTTGAGAGTAGACTGTCAAATTCAGATTGCCCATGCAAAGGTTCCTTCTCTCCCTGCTGTAAGTGGCTGTCTTGGGCCCGAAGGCACTTAGCTAATTATATAGCCTAATATATCTCATATAGAATTCAAACCCATAGATTGATCTTATTCCAATGTTATGTAGTACTGCTTGTGACTTGATGCCAGTGTTTGGCCAATTTGTGTTTGACTAATGGAAGGTGAGGTCTGGTTTGCCTCATTAAAAATACCATATCAGTGGCCATATGAGCGAGGGAATGATTTTGCCCCAGGAAGCCAGGTAACTAGATGGAATGTTCTTGCCCCAGGAAGCCAAGCAACTAGATGGAATGTTCTTGCCCCAGGAAGCCAGGCAACTAGATGGAATGTTCTTGCCCCAGGAAGCCAGGCAACTAGAGGGAATGTTCTTGCCCCAGGAAGCCAGGCAACTAGAGGGAATGTTCTTGCCCCAGGAAGCCAGGCAACTAGAGGGAATGTTCTTGCCCCAGGAAGCCAGACAACTAGATGGAATGTTCTTGCCATAGGAAGCCAGGCAACTAGATGGAATGTTCTTGCCCCAGGAAGCCAGACAACTAGATGGAATGTTCTTGCCCCAGGAAGCCAGACAACTAGATGGAATGTTCTTGCCCCAGGAAGCCAGACAACTAGATGGAATGTTCTTGCCCTAGGAAGCCAGGCAACTAGAGGGAATGTTCTTGCCCTAGGAAGCCAGACAACTATTCTTAAAACTATTTAGGAGCAGTACCTGCTGTAATGCTCTCATTTGGACTATAGCTAATGTAATTCAGTATCAGCAGCTTTTAACTATCCAGATCACCCAGATGGGATTCAAACCTACAACCCTCTGGTGTTAGGACACAGTCTGGTATCCAACCCCTGACGCTGGTCATAGTAGACTCCTTGGTCCTGTACACAGTCAGGTTGTCCAACTGATGTACAACACATTTGACACAATAATTTTTCTGCACATATATGATTAGGCCCTACACAAGCATTGTGGAAACAATGGTTGTGTAGACATTTTTGTGCCCACAAAGGGTGTTTCTCATTATGCATACTACTGTGCGCCACACTCTTATGCTCCTAGTGCATTTTCTGAAAACGTTCACTTGAGTACGTTTTTGTGAGGACGAGAGTGTGGAGAATGCATTAAACATTACATTTGAGAAGCACTCGCATTCCCCTCTACTGCATTACCTTCCACTCCCCCTACTGTATATCCGCACGCTGCTCCTCACCCTACTGTATTACCTCACGCTGCTCCTCCCACTACTTTATTACCTCACGCTGCTCCTCCCCCTACTGTATTACCTCACGCTGCTCCTCCCCCTACTGTATTACCTCACGCTGCTCCTCCCCCTACTGTATTACCTCACGCTGCTCCTCCCCCTACTGTATTACCTCACGCTGCTCCTCCCCCTACTGTATTACCTCACGCTGCTCCTCCCCCTACTGTATTACCTCACGCTGCTCCCCCACCTACTGTATTACCTCACGCTGCTCCTCCCCCTACTGTATTACCTCATGCTGCACCCCCTACTGTATTACCACACGCTTCTCCTCCCCCTACTGTATTACCTCACGCTGCTCCTCCCCCTACTGTATTACCTCACGCTGCTCCTCCCCCTACTGTATTACCTCATGCTGCTCCCCCACCTACTGTATTACCTCACGCTGCTCCCCCATCTACTGTATTACCTCACGCTGCTCCTCCCCCTAATGTATTACCTCACGCTGCTCCTCCCCTACTGTATTACCTCACGCTGCTCCTCCCCCTACTGTATTACCTCACGCTGCACCTCCACCTACTGTATTACCTCACGCTGCACCTCCCCCTACTGTATTACCTCACGCTGCTCCTCCCCCTACTGTTATACCTCACGCTGCTCCCTCCCCTACTGTATTACCTCATGCTGCACCTCCCCTTACTATATTACCTCACACTGCTCCTCCCCCTACTGTATTACCTCACGCTGCACCTCCCCCTACTGTATTACCTCACGCTGCTCCTCCCCCTACTGTATTAGCTCACGCTGCTCCTCCCCCTACTGTATTACCTCACGCTGCTCCTCCCCCTACTGTATTACCTCACGCTGCTCCTCCCCCTACTGTATTACCTCACGCTGCTCCTCCCCCTACTATATTACCTCATGCTGCACCTCCCCCTACTGTATTACCTCACGCTGCTCCCCCACCTACTGTATTACCGCACGCTGCTCCTCCCCCTACTGTATTACCTCATGCTGCACCCCCTACTGTATTACCGCACGCTGCTCCTTCCCCTACTGTATTACCTCACACTGCTCCTCCCCCTACTGTATTACCTCCCGCTGCACCTCCCCCTACTGTATTACCTCACGCTGCTCCTCCCCCTACTGTATTACCTCATGCTGCTCCTCCCCCTACTGTATTACCTCACGCTGCACCTCCCCCTACTGTATTACCTCCCGCTGCACCTCCCCCTACTGTATTACCTCACGCTGCTCCTCCCCCTACTGTATTACCTCATGCTGCTCCTCCCCCTACTGTATTACCTCACGCTGCACCTCCCCCTACTGTATTACCTCCCACTCTCCCTACTGTATTACCTCCCGCTGCACCTCCCCCTACTGTATTACCTCACGCTGCACCTCCCCCTACTGTATTACCTCACACTGCACCTCCCCCTACTGTATTACCTCACGCTGCACCTCCCCCTACTGTATTACCTCACGCTGCACCTCCCCCTACTGTATTACCTCCCGCTGCACCTCCCCCTACTGTATTACCTCACACTGCACCTCCCCCTACTGTATTACCTCACGCTGCACCTCCCCCTACTGTATTACCTCCCGCTGCACCTCCCCCTACTGTATTACCTCCCGCTGCTCCTCCCCCTACTGTATTACCTCACGCTGCTCCTCCCCCTACTGTATTACCTCACGCTGCAGCTCCCCCTACTGTATTACCTCACGCTGCTCCTCCCCCTACTGTATTACCTCACGCTGCACCTCCCCCTACTGTATTACCTCACGCTGCACCTCCCCCTACTGTATTACCTCACGCTGCTCCTCCCCCTACTGTATTACCTCCCGCTGCACCTCCCCCTACTGTATTACCTCCCGCTGCACCTCCCCCTACTGTATTACCTCACGCTGCTCCTCCCCCTACTGTATTACCTCATGCTGCTCCTCCCCCTACTGTATTACCTCATGCTGCACCTCCCCCTACTGTATTACCTCCCACTCTCCCTACTGTATTACCTCCCGCTGCTCCTCCCCCTACTGTATTACCTCACGCTGCTCCTCCCCCTACTGTATTACCTCACGCTGCACCTCCCCCTACTGTATTACCTCACACTGCTCCTCCCCCTACTGTATTACCTCACACTGCTCCTCCCCCTACTGTATTACCTCACGCTGCACCTCCCCCTACTGTATTACCTCCCACTCTCCCTACTGTATTACCTCCCGCTGCACCTCCCCATTCACTGAACCTTCTTCCACAATAGAGACGAAACAAGATATACACCAAACAAATGTTAATGTTAATTAATGATAACCAGCTAGCTATATGTGAATCGAAATAATCTAGGTAGCCAGCTAGTTAAACAGTCAAAAATGTTTAGTAACACTAACGTTTCGTGGGTAGCTAGCTACCAATTATTCATGGTTAGCTAGCTAGCCAGTTAGCCCTATTGAATTACTGTGGACTTACACATTCACTGAACCTTCTTCCAGACAGGACAATGGCAATAGAGATAAAACAAGATATACAAAAAGAAAACATTTTACTTCATAACTATCAGCCAGCTATATGTGAATCGTAATAATGTAGCTAACCAGGAGACCTAAAACTAAAGGGTAGATGTCAATTCTTCGTGTCTACCTGGCTAGCTAACAGTAGTAGTTAGCCCTATTGACTTACTATGGCCTTGTGCACACTACAGTGGGTCTATAGTGAAGGCAGGTTAACGTGCCAAAATTAACACAGCATGTATTTATTAACGTAGCGAGATAAAAAAAAATATTGTAGTCCGGCAACATATGAAATGTGAATAGGCAACATTTACTTCTGAAGTCGGAGTGTATTTTCTCTCGCTGCAGCTCAAATAATGGCCGTTATTTATTTCAAGAAATTTAGTTGCAATTTTTTTTTTTTTTTACGAGGTTTCGTCATATTTCTGTGCAAACTTTCTGTTGAAGCGGTCATAGATGCATGTTTCAAAATATGTACGATGTACAAACACAGAGTTCGCATTCGAGAAGAGCACGGTAGGATGCATTTTGATAAACACCCAATGTTTGTGTTTTATCACAAAAGCAACAGTTGTATCACAACCATTGTGTCAAGTGTGTTGTACATCAGTGTGTTGTACATCAGTGTGTTGTACATCAGTGTGTTGTACAGCCTGAGTGTATATGGGCCTTAGTGGATCATTAAAACTTGAATCTGATCATCATCATCTTTCTAACTGATCTGAATCACTCTCGCTGCGTCCCAAATGACTCCCTATTCTCTTTACAGTGCACTACTTTTGACCAGAGCTAGTAGGGATTAGGGTGCCATTCAGGACGCTGTTGCTGTCTAAACCAGCCCTGCATCTCCATCGAGGTCAAATAAGCCAAACAAAATCAGGACGGGATCCAAAGCAGCGTTGTAAATTACATGCCACAGAGTAGAGAGAACCGTCGCTCTGAGACTCCTGCCAGAGTACAGTTTGTTATTTCAGACCAGTTGAATTGGCCACATCTAGTCGTTCCTCTTCTGGGGGACGTTTTGTTTAGTTTTTCTCTTCTCAATGTTGTTCAAACCCAGTGAATACATCAGAGGGCATGGTGGCCAGGGGCATGGTGTGTGGCCAGGGGCATGGTGGCCAGGGGCATGGTGTGTGGCCAGGGGCATGGTGGCCAGGGGCATGGTGGCCAGGGGCATGGTGTGTGGCCAGGGGCATGGTGGCCAGGGGCATGGTGTGTGGTCAGGGGCATGGTGGCCAGGGGCATGGTGGCCAGGGGCATGGTGTGTGGCCAGGGGCATGGTGGCCAGGGGCATGGGGTGTGGCCAGGGGCATGGTGGCCAGGGGCATGGTGTGTGGCCAGGGGTATGGGGTGTGGCCAGGGGCATGGTGTGTGGTCAGGGGCATGGTGTGTGGTCAGGGGCATGGTGTGTGGCCAGGGGCATGGTGTGTGGTCAGGGGCATGGTGTGTGGTCAGGGGCATGGTGGCCAGGGGCATGGTGGTCAGGGGCATGGTGGCCAGGGGCATGGTGGACAGGGGCATGGTGGTCAGGGGCATGGTGGTCAGGGGCATGGTGGCCAGGGGCATGGTGGTCAGGGGCATGGTGGCCAGGGGCATGGTGGCCAGGGGCATGGTGGCCAGGGGCATGGTGGTCAGGGGCATGGTTTGTGGTCAGGGGCATGGTGTGTGGCCAGGGGCATGGTGTGTGGTCAGGGGCATGGTGTGTGGCCAGGGGCATGGTGGTCAGGGGCATGGTGGCCAGGGGCATGGTGGCCAGGGGCATGGTGGCCAGGGGCATGGTGGCCAGGGGCATGGTGTGTGGTCAGGGGCATGGTGGCCAGGGGCATGGTGGTCAGGGGCATGTTGGCCAGGGGCATGGTGATCAGGGGCATGGTGTGTGGCCAGGGGCATGGTGGTCAGGGGCATGGTGTGTGGTCAGGGGCATGGTGGCCAGGGGCATGGTGGTCAGGGGCATGGTGATCAGGGGCATGGTGATCAGGGGAATGGTGGCCAGGGGCATGGTGTGTGGTCAGGGGCATGGTGTGTGGTCAGTGGCATGGTGTGTGGCCAGGGCATGGTGTGTGGCCAGGGGAATGGTGTGTGGTCAGGGGCATGGTGTGTGGTCAGGGGCATGGTGTGTGGCCAGGGGCATGTTGTGTGGCCAGGGGCATGGTGTGTGGTCAGGGGCATGGTGTGTGGCCAGGGGCATGGTGTGTGGCCAGTGGCATGGTGGTCAGGGGCATGGTGTGTGGCCAGGGGCATGGTGGCCAGGGGCATGGTGGTCAGGGGCATGGTGGCCAGGGGCATGGTGGTCAGGGGCATGGTGGTCAGGGGCATGGTGGCCAGGGGCATGGTGGCCAGGGGCAAGGTGGTCAGGGGCATGATGTGTGGCCAGGGGCATGGTGGTCAGGGGCATGGTGGCCAGGGGCATGGTGGCCAGGGGCATGGTGGTCAGGGGCATGATGTGTGGCCAGGGGCATGATGTGTGGCCAGGGGCATGGTGGCCAGGGGCATGATGTTTGGCCAGGGGCATGGTGGCCAGGGGCATGGTGGTCAGGGGCATGGTGGTCAGGGGCATGATGTGTGGCCAGGGGCATGGTGGTCAGGGGCATGGTGGTCAGGGGCATGGTGGTCAGGGGCATGGTGGCCAGGGGCATGGTGGTCAGGGGCATGGTGGTCAGGGGCATGGTGGTCAGGGGCATGGTGGCCAGGGGCATGGTGGTCAGGGGCATGGTGGTCAGGGGCATGGTGGCCAGGGGCATGGTGGTCAGGGGCATGATGTGTGGCCAGGGGCATGGTGGTCAGGGGCATGATGTGTGGCCAGGGGCATGGTGGTCAGGCGTTCATATGTTTAGTTGAATAATGATGAAAACATTTACATTCCAGATGCCACTCCCGAGCATTCCACTCCCGAGCATTCCACTCCCGAGCATTCCACTCCCGAGCATTCCACTCCCGAGCATTCCACTCCCGAGCATTCCACTCCCGAGCATTCCACTCCCGAGCATTCCAATCCCGAGCATTCCACTCCCGAGCATTCCACTCCCGAGCATTCCAATCCCGAGCATTCCAATCCCGAGTATTCCACTGTGCTTGACTCTCTCTTAAAGTCAGTGATGACAGGCTGGGGGTTCCGTAGTTCAGACAATGAGACACTTTAAAAGCAGTGCATAAGTCACCTTCATTTAGAGTATAAAGAAAACAACCAGCAGTGGTGCTCTCTGAGCAAAAATACAACCATGAACTCTGAGTTTCTGTGAGAAAAAAAAACCCTATTGACATTTGATCTGATAGCTTTATTGCCCTGTACTGTTTCCCTTTCACATGTATAGTTGAAGTCGGAAGTTTACATACACTTAGGTTGGAGTCATTAAAACTCGTTTTTCAACCACTCCACAAATTTCTTGTTAACAAACAATAGTTTTAGCAAGTCGGTTTGTGCATGACAGTAATTTTTCCAGAAATTGTTTACAGACAGATTATTTAATTGTATCACAATTCCAGTGAGTCAGAAGTTACATTAAGTTGACTGTGCCTTTTAAACAGCTTGGAAAATTCCAGAAAATGATGTCATAGCTTTAGAAGCTTCTGATAGGCTAATTGACATCATTTTAGTCAATTGGAGGTGTACCTGTGGATATATTTCAATACCTACCTTGAAACTCAGGGAAAATCCCCCAAAAAATCTGCCAAAAGATTGTAGACCACCACAAGTCTGGTTCATCCTTCGAAGCAATTTCCAAACGTCTGAAGGTACCACGTTAATCTGTACAAACAATAGTACGCAAGTATAAACACCATGGGACCACGCAGCCGTCATACCGCTCAGGAGGAGACGCGTTCTGTCTCCTAGAGATGAACGTACTTTGGTGCAAAAAGTGCAAATCAATCCCAGAACAACAGCAAAGGACCTTGTGAAGATGCTGTTGGAAACCGGTACAAAAGTATCGATATCCACAGTAAAACAAGTCCTATAGTGACATAACCTGAAAGGCCCCTCAGCAAGGAAGAAGCTACTGCACCAAAACCGCCATAAAAAAAAGCCAGACTACGGTTTGCAACTGCACATGGGGACAAAGATCATACTTTTTGGAGAAATATCCTCTGGTCTGATGAAACAAAAATAGAACTGTTTGGCCATAATGACCATCGTTATGTTTGGAGGAAAAATGGGGAGTCTTGCAAGCCAAAGAACATCATCCCAAATGTGAAGCACGGGGATGGCAGCATCATGTGGTGGGGGTGCTTTGCTGCAGGAGGGACTCGTGCACTTCACAAAATAGATGCTTCATGAGGAAGGACAATTCTGGATTTATTGAAACAACATCTCAAGACATCAGTCAGGAAGTTAAAGCTTGGTCGCAAATGGGTCTTCCAAATGGACATTGACCCCAAGCATACTTCCAATTTAAAGGCAATGCTACCAAATACTAATGGAGTGTATGTAAACTTCTGACCCACCGGGAATGTGATGAAAGAAATAAAAGCTGAAATAAATCACTCTCTCTACTATTATTCTGACATTTAACATTCTTCAAATAAAGTGGTGATCCTAACTGACCTAAAACAGGGCATTGTTACTGGGATTAAATGTCAGGAATTGTGAAAACTGAGTTTAAATGTATTTCGGTTAAGGTGTATGTAAACTTCCGACTTCAACTGTACACATACAGTACCAGTCAAAAGTTTGGACACACCTACTCAAAGGTTTTTCTTTATTTTGTATTATTTTCTACATTGTAGAGTAATATTGAAGCCATCAACCATGAAATAACATATGGAATCATGTGGTAACAAAAAAAGTGTTAAACAAATCAAAATGTATTTTATATTTTAAATTCTTCAAAGTAGTTACCCTTTACCTTGATAACAGCTTTGCACACTCTTGGCATTCTCTCAACCAACTTCACCTGGAATGCTTTTCCAACAGTCTTGAAGGAGTTCCCACATATGCTGAGCACTTGTTGGCTGCTTTTCCTTCACTCTGCAGTCCAACTCGTTCCAAACCATCTCAATTGGGTTGAGGTCGGGAGATTGTGGAGGCCAGGTCATCTGATGCCGCACTCCATCACTCACCTTCTTGGTCAAATAGCCCTTACACAGCTTGGAGGTGTGTTGGGTCATTTGTCCTGTTGAAAAACAAATGATAGTCTCACTAAGCGCAAACCAGATGGGATGGCGCATCCCTGCAGGATGTTTCTTCTTATTGGTTTTCTTTAGTAGTGGTTTCTTTGCAGCAATTCGACCATGAAGGCCTGATTTATGCAGTCTCCTCTGAACAGTTGAGGTTGAGATGTGTCTGTTACTCGAACTCTGTGAAGCATTTATTTGGTCTGCAATCTGAGGAGCAGTTAACTCTAATGAACTTATCCTCTGCAGCAGAGGAAGCTCTTCCTTTCTTGTGGCGGTCCTCATGAGAGCCAGTTTCATCATAGCGATTGATGGTTTTTGCGAAGTTGTATACAACAGCCAATTCCGGGACATAGACATGTCTTATATGGGCAGAAAACTTAAATTCTTGTTAATCTAACCGCAGTGTCACATTTACAACAAAAAAAAGACCATGCTATTGTTTGAGGATAGTGCACTACAACAAAACACATCACGGCAGCTGGTTTTATGCATTCACCTCTGAAGGTAAATAATGTACTTACATTCAGTAATCTTGCTCTGATTTTGTCGTCCTGATTTGTCATCCAGCCATCTAGATGTGTGAAGGTTAGTGGCTTTTTTGTAGGGAAGCTAATGATCCATCATGTATGACATTCCTGGGAGTGTGTAAACTTACATTTTTTATTACCATAGCATTTTTGTATGTTCTCTATAGTTATGTACTTGAAAATGTTTAAATTGACCAATTTGGTACATTTGTGCAAACTCCTGTCAGACTTGATACAAAATGTTGTGTAGTGATGTAATTCTTCACTGGATCAGTCTGAAACTTTGCACACACACTGCTGCCATCTTGTGGACAACATCTAAATTACACCTAAAATCCTATCTCATAGATGATGAAAAAAAGAGAATGCATGTTTTTTTCTTTGTATTATCTATTACCACATCTAATGTGTTATATTCTCCTACATTAATTTCACATTTCCACAAACTTCAGTGTTTCCTTTCAAATGTTATCAAGAATATATATATTCTTGCTTCAGGTCCTGAGCTACAGGCAGTTAGATTTGGGTATGTCATTTTAGGCGAACATTTAAAAAAGGGTCCGATCCTTAAGAAGTTTTAATTAAATTAAAATGAATGATGGACTGTCGTTTCTCTTGCTTATTTGAGCTGTTCTTGCCATAGTAGGGACTTGGTCTTATACCACCCCTCGCTTGTCACATACAACTGATTGGCTCAAACGCATTAAGAAGGAAAGAAATTCCACAAATTAACTTTGAAGAATCTCAAATATAAATTATATTTGTATTTGTTTAATAGTGTTTTTTGGTTACCACATGATTCCATGTGTTATTTCATAGTTTTGATGTCTTTGTTATTATTCTACAATGTAGAAAATAGTACAAATAAAGAAAAACCCTTGAATGAGTTGGTGTGTCCAAACTTTTGACTGGTACTGTACACTATATGTACAAAAGTATGTGAACACCCCTTCAAATGAGTGGTTTTGACTATTTCAGCCACACCCGTTGCTGACTGGTGTATAAAATCGAGCACACAGCCATGCAATCTTCATATAAAAACACTGGCAGTGAACTGGCCTTACTAAAGAGCTCGGTGACTTTCAACCAGGCACCGTCATAGGATGCCACCTTTCCAACAACTCAGTTTGTCAAATTTCTGCCCTGCTAGAGCTTCCCCGGTCAAAGTGCTGTTAATGTGAAGTGGAAACGTCTAAGAGCAACAACGGCTCAGCCGCAAAGTGGTAGGCCACACAAGCTCACATAACAGGACCGCCGAGTGCTGAAGCGCATAGAGCGTAAAAATCGTCTGTCCTCGGTTGCAACACTCACTACCGAGTTCTAAACTTCCTCTGGAAGCAACGGCAGGCCAATAACTGTTTGTCGGGAGCTTCATGATATGGTTTTCCATGGCCGAGCAGCTGCACACAAGCCTAAGATCACCATGCTCAATGCCAAGTATTGGCTGGAGGGATGTAAAGCTTGCCACCATTGGACTCTGGAGCAGTCGAAACGCGTTCTCTGGAGTGATGAATCACGCTTTACCGTCTGGGTTAGCAGATGCCAGGAAAACGCTACTTGCCCGAGTGCATAGTGTCAACGGTAAAGTTTGGTGGAGGAGGAATAATGTCTGGGGCTGTATTTCATGGTTCAGGCTTGGCCCCTTAGTTCCCGTGAAGGGAAATCTTAATGCTACAGCATACAATGACGTTCTGATTCTGTGCTTCCAACTTTGTGGCAACAGTTTGGGGAAGGCCCAAAGCGCACAAAGCGAGGTCCATACAGAAATGAGTTGTCGAGATCGGTTTAGAAGAACTTGACTGGCCTACACAGAGCCCTGACCTCAACCCCATCAAACACCTTTGGGATGAATTGGAACGCCAACTGCAAGCAAGGCCTAATTGCTCAACATCAGTGCCCGAACTCACTAATGCTCTTGTGGCTGAATGGAAGCAAGTCAAGCGATGTTCCAACATCAAGTGGAAAGCCTTCCCAGAAGAGTGGAGGCTGTTACAGCAGCAAGGGGGGGGGCAACTCCATATTAATGCCCATGATATTGGAATGAGATGTTCGACGAGCAGATGTCCATATACTTACATCATGTAGTGTATACTGTATGAATAAAGAAGTCCTATGGGAGACCAGTGTGGAGCCCATGAAGTTGGGCCGTGTTCCATAATTCATTCTAAACCTTATCTAAAGGGCTTTGATGAACACAAGCCAAACGATGAGTGCTGTGGCCGCCATCTGTCTGTCTGTGTATGCATATTTACCAAACAGCGAAGAAGAAGATTAAAAACTCACATTCATTTAATTGTCTAAATATGTGATGTTGTGTAGTGAAGAAGATACTACTTCCTGTTTTTCTCTTTCTTGTGTGTCATCTGGAGTGAGTCTTCCTGTTTTTCTCTTTCTTGTGTGTCATCTGGAGTGAGTCTTCCTGTTTTTCTCTTTCTTGTGTGTCATCTGGAGTGAGTCTTCCTGTTTTTCTCTTTCTTGCGTGTCATCTGGAGTGAGTCTTCCTGTTTTTCTCTTTGTCATTTGGAGCGAGACTTCAGGCTACGTTTGATAGTGGACGGGACATATTGATGGTGTGTGCCAAAATAATCATAGTTTATTTGACTTTTTATGTGTTAAAGTGCTGTCGTCAGATCAGTTTGGTCTAGGGGTAGGGATTTAAGGGTATTGTTGCTTAGCAGCTTAATTGCAGGCATGTGTTTGTAACGGTTTTTCCATTTCACCTCACCCTGTTTATGGCCTTGTGGGCTCTCACCCTGTTTTTATGGTCTTGTGGGAACTCATCCTGTTTATGGCCTTGTGGGAACTCACCCTGTTTATGGTCTTGTGGGCTCTCACCCTGTTTAAGGTCTTGTGGGCTCTCACCCTGTTTATGGTCTTGTGGGAACTCACCCTGTTTATGGCCTTGTGGGAACTCACCCTGTTTATGGCCTTGTGGGAACTCACCCTGTTTATGGTCTTGTGGGAACTCACCCTGTTTATGGCCTTGTGGGAACTCACCCTGTTTAAGGTCTTGTGGGAACTCACCTTGTTTATGGTCTTGTGGGAACTCACCCTGTTTATGGTCTTGTGGGCTCTCACCCTGTTTATGGTCTTGTGGGCTCTCACCCTGTTTATGGTCTTGTGGGAACTCACCCTGTTTATGGTCTTGTGGGAACTCACCCTGTTTATGGTCTTGTGGGAACTCACCCTGTTTATGGTCATGTGGGAACTCACCCTGTTTATGGTCTTGTGGGAACTCACCCTGTTTATGGTCTTGTGGGAACTCACCCTGTTTAAGGTCTTGTGGGAACTCACCTTGTTTATGGTCTTGTGGGAACTCACCCTGTTTATGGTCTTGTGGGCTCTCACCCTGTTTATGGTCTTGTGGGCTCTCACCCTGTTTATGGTCTTGTGGGAACTCACCCTGTTTATGGTCTTGTGGGAACTCACCCTGTTTATGGTCTTGTGGGAACTCACCCTGTTTATGGTCATGTGGGAACTCACCCTGTTTATGGTCATGTGGGAACTCACCCTGTTTATGGTCTTGTGGGAACTCACCCTGTTTATGGTCATGTGGGAACTCACCCTGTTTATGGTCTTGTGGGAACTCACCCTGTTTATGGCCATGTGGGAAGTAGAACGCCACGTGTGAGTGTTTGTAGCATTTGAATTTAGAAGCTCGCCACCGACATGGTTTGGAACAGTTTGTTAGAGGAGTACGCTATAACGTGAATGGTCTTCTGTGAACATCAACATTAAAAAAAATGTAAGATTACGAAAAATGTGATAAACTGATTTTTTTTAATACATTTCCAAAGCATGGACTAAAAACATTCACAAAATACCTTTTAGTATCTCTCTCTTAAATTGAAATGTTTTTAACAAAGTATTTCAAAAAGGAAACATTTGGTTGTGTCACGTATCAAATCCCTGAGAACCAGACAGAAGCAATTTTGAGCAAAAAAATATTGTCAGTATGGGAAGCGAGAACATATCCATATCCTTATCCTGTAAACATTGAACTCTCAGCCTCTTATAATTCATTTAAATTATAAGAGGCTGAGAGTTCAATGTTTACAGGATAAGGATGCGTTGTCGCATCAGTCGAGTCAAGAAGTTGATTTAAAGTGTGCTCACAACCCACTTTAGAAGATTTAAAAAGAGAGGAAGAAAACAAAGTAGAAAAAAAGGTAGTGGGGGAAAAAGGTGAACAATATCAACAACAGTAGAAAAAAAATGGATACTCCATAATTAACGTGTCTTCCTAACCCTTGAACCCCCCCTTCCACAGTGTTCCGATAGGGCACTGGACCGAGCCGCACCATGAAGACCCAGAAGGCCGGGGACCCCGGGGGCCAGACACCAAGCTCTCCTTCCCCACGCCAACGGATGTCTGGTTTCAGCCTGCGGGGTCGGAAGAAGGAGGGCCTGATCCGCGGCGAGCTGCGCATCCACTCCATGCCAGGAGCCTTCCTGGTGCTGGGGGTCATCGTGGTGGTGGTGGGCACGGCCCTGGCAGTGGCTGGGTACTGGCCCTACCGGACCCAGCGTTCCCAGCTGCTAGGAGTTGGACAACAAGGCTCTGGTTCTGTAGACGGGGCAGGAGGTGTTAGAGGTGGGGGTGTCTCTGAACCCCAGTCATCCGGTTGGAACCTGGGGGCTAAGAGCCTCCTGACCACGGCCAGTCTGATCCACAGTGAGCGGATGAAGCTCCTGGGACCAGTCATCATGGGCGTGGGGCTGTTCATCCTCATCTGTGCCAACACGGTGCTGTACGAGAACCGCGACAGGGAGACCCAGATGCTGCTGGCCCAGATGCGAAGCGTCATCTGCTCGGTGTCGGCGGCCGTGCCCTCGGCCGACCTCTCAGACATGTCAGCAGCCAACTCCATGGCCAGACACTACCAGTGGGTGAGCAGTCTGCCTGCCACCCACCTTAACATCCTCTATCTGCAGCAGCTGGCCAGCTCAGAGCCCCTGCTGCAGACGACCAGAGACAGCAGAGAGGAGGAGGAGAGGGCAACTGACTGTATGTACCAGCAGGCCACCGTACAGACGGAGGCTCTACACCACCAGGACTCAGCCTCTACCCCTTCCCTCCACTCCTCCCACTCCAACTCATGCAACTCCAGCAAGATGGGCTTCAACACGGGGAGGGACGGTGGTGGTGGTGGGCCAAGGGTAGGGGGCTTCAGCCCGGACCCCCAGCCCGCTCACCTCTTTAAGCTCAACAACTGTCTGGTGTCAGCCAGCTCCCTGTCCACTCTGGGAGGGGACGACTGGGAGAGGACGGAGGTCACAGCCACGCTGCCCAGGCGCTCCCACAGTCTGAGCTACAGGACTAACCCAGGCCCTCATGGGCCCCAGACTGTAAAATACCAACAGGAAGGGGCCATACGACCCTGGGGACCTGGGGCAGACCCAGAGGGAGTGCGGAGTGAGCCCAGCTCAGACGTGTATGTGAACATGGTTGGGTGTGGAGGTGTGGAGCCCCCGGAGCTCACCCCCATAGAGGAGCAGAGGCACCGCAGCTGGCCCCGGTTAGACCTGGGCTGTGCCCGCAGGTACCTGAAGCTGGACAATAAGGAGGACTCGGTGGACAGACTACTAGACCAGTTGGAGCAGCAGTGTTCTCAGTGGGATAACAGTTTCGGCTCAGGGCCTTTCCAGTGAGAGCCAGTAAAGGTCCCATATCTCAATAAGGCCCCATATCAGGGTCCTCTGTCTGTTTTTTAAAAAGCAGCTTATGAAGAAAGATCCTCATGGATGCTGATATATCCACAACTAGGAGTAGGAGCTTTTTCCATTGGATCATAACTGTGCACTGTTTTCACTGACTCCTGAAACCGAGAAGGGAGGCTATAACAGAAACCGTTCAAGTGAAATCCAGTTGATGTATGAAGCTGATTTCCTCTCTCTCTCTCTCGGGATACACAGTACAGTGTTGAGTGGCTTCCAGACCTTTAGAGACCCTGTTTCTCGGACTTCCCATGGCGTGGATATATAAACACAAGTGTCGGAGGACTGCAGACGAATTGGATCAGCTCGGCAGACATCATTATTTAAGAGGGGAACAATACACACACTGTCAAATATGAGTTTGAAAGATTTGCCAGTCTGTTTACTGGGTGGCAGTTAGGCTTGGCACTTGGTAGTAATGTAGGAGGAATCAATGTGTCTTTCATTGCCAAAGCATTGCTTGTTTTCAGGACACAGCAAGCACATCCCGAATGTGGGAGGTAGAACCACATTCTAAGCGAGGGACAGTCTACACTTTGCAATCAATTTAAAAAACCAAACAACTGTAACCTGGTGAGCGCAAGATGCGCTAATGACAACAGCTAGTCAAATAAAATATATGTCCGTAGGAGACCAAAACAGGTGCATGATGATAGAGATGTCATGTGTAATCTACATAGTTATGCAGAATAATGGTTGTGTATTGGCTGTGTATCAGAACAAGAGAGAGTCAATAATAGGTTGGTTAACACTTTATTTAAATGGTACGTACAGAAGGACTTCATAACACATGAATAAACAGTACATAAGCGTTTATTAAGTATTATGTATGGCTTATGAATGTGTAATAAATCCCTTATGTAGGTACCCTTCAACTACTATGTTGTCCGTTTACTGTAGTTCTATTGGTTATTACTGAGGCTGTGTACCAAATGACACCCTACTCCCTATATAGTCCACTACTATAGACCAGGGCCCTATTCCCTATATAGTGCACTACTTTAGACCAGAGCCATATTCCCTATATAGTGCACTACTTTAGACCAGAGCCCTATTCCCTATATAGTGCACTACTTTAGACCAGAGCCCTATTCCCTATATAGTCCACTACTATAGACGAGGGCCCTATTCCCTATATAGTGCTCTACTTTAGACCAGAGCCCTATTCCCTATATAGTGCACTACTTTAGACCAGAGCCCTATTCCCTATATAGTGCACTACTTTAGACCAGAGCCCTATTCCCTATATAGTGCACTACTTTAGACCAGAGCCCTATTCCCTATATAGTGCACTACTTTAGACCAGAGCCCTGTTCCCTCTTTAGTACACTACTTTAGACCAGCACTCATAGGGCTCTAAAGTAGTGTTCTGTATAGGGCCTCGGTTTCCATCCCTGTTCCTGGAGAGATACCGTCCTGTAGGTTTAAACTCCAACCCTGTTCCTGGAGAGTTACCGTCCTGTAGGTTTAAACTCCAACCCTGTTCCTGGAGAGAGACCCTGCTGTAGGTTTTAACTCCAGCCCTGTTCCTGGAGAGATACCGTCCTGTAGGTTTAAACTCCAACCCTGTTCCTGGAGAGTTACCATCCTGTAGGTTTTAACTCCAACCTTGTTCTAGGAGGGATACCCTGCTGTAGGTTTTAACTCCAACCCTGTTCCCGGAGAGCTAATGTCCTGTAGGTTTAAACTCCAACCCTGTCCCTGTAGAGATATCCTCCTGTAGGTTTTCACTCCAACCCTATTCTTGAAGAGATACCCTCCTGTAGGTTTTATCTCCAACCTTGTTCTAGGAGGGATACCCTGCTGTAGGTTTAAACTCCAACCCTGTTCCTGGAGAGAGACCCTCCTGTAGGTTTAAACTCCAACTCTGTTCCTGGAGGGTTACCGTCCTGTAGGTTTAAACTCCAACCCTGTTCCTGGAGAGATACCGTCCTGTAGGTTTAAACTCCAACCCTGTTCCTGGAGAGATACCCTCCTGTAGGTTTAAACTCCAACCCTGTTCCTGGAGAGAGACCCTGCTGTAGGTTTTAACTCCAACCCTGTTCATGGAGAGATACCCTGCTGTAGGTTTTAACTCCAACCCTGTTCCTGGAGAGATACCGTCCTGTAGGTTTAAACTCCAACCCTGTTCCCGGAGAGCTAATGTCCTGTAGGTTTAAACTCCAACCCTGTCCCTGTAGAGATACCCTCCTGTAGGTTTTCACTCCAACCCTATTCTTGGAGAGATACCCTCCTGTAGGTTTTAACTCCAACCTTGTTCTAGGAGGGATACCCTGCTGTAGGTTTAAACTCCAACCCTGTTCCTGGAGAGAGACCCTCCTGTAGGTTTAAACTCCAACCCTGTTCCTGGAGAGAGACCCTCCTGTAGGTTCAAACGCCAACCCTGTTCTCAGAGAGCTATCCTCCTGTAGGTTTTAACTCCAACCCTGTTCCTGGAGAGATACCCTGCTGTAGGTTTAAACTCCAACCCTGTTCCTGGAGAGAGACCCTCCTGTAGGTTTAAACTCCAACCCTGTTCCTGGAGAGAGACCCTCCTGTAGGTTCAAACGCCAACCCTGTTCTCAGAGAGCTATCCTCCTGTAGGTTTTAACTCCAACCCTGTTCCTGGAGAGATACCCTGCTGTAGGTTTAAACTCCAACCCTGTTCCTGGAGAGAGACCCTCCTGTAGGTTCAGGGAATAGGGTGCTATTTGAGACTCAACCCAGGTAATCAACGGTGAGGAAACCCTTCCCTTCCTCATGTCTACCACCCTGTTGATTTTCTCTCTGATTCATCTCAGAGCGCATCTTGTGTTTGTCCCAAAATGGCACCAAACTCCCTACAGAAGTAGTGTACTGCTTTTGACCAGGGCTCATAGGGCTCTGGTTAAAAGTAGTGTTCAATATAGGGAATAGGGTGCCATTTGGGATGCAACCTTAGTGTTTACGAGGAGGGGTCAAGCCTTCCTCCGTCCAATACAGGTGAGGGAATGGAGGACAGACCAGTCAGTGTCGACGCTGTCTGTCTCTGATTTAATGGAATGGTCAGTGTTTTTGCATGCAGTTGGGGTGTGTGGGGCTACGTGATTAAGAAATGTTTGGTTCACTAGAGAACAAGACCCCCCCACACACACACACACACACACTGGCTGATGTGGAGATAAGACTCCACTGTGTTTGCAATGCCACAGTCTCTCTCTTTCTCTCTCTTGTCAGTGTTGCCTGTTTTGTATGGCATGTCAGTGTGACAATATGTGTTCTAAATGTACAGTATTAACAAGCAATATCAGTAGGTCTGCCAGAACAATTATTGTCTGTGTCTGGCCCTGTAGACCCACATACCAAGGCAAAGATTTAAAAAAAAAAAAAAAATGGGAAAAAAAATCCTTGTGTTTCGTTTGTTCAACTTGGGGTATTTATGTGGCATCACTATTTCTGTGCTCAACACTGATGACCCTATTCCTCACCAGACAGGGGCTATGCGTCTCATTGTTCCTCCCAGGTCGAGGATGTAAACCTGGGATGTGACGCAACGGGCCTCCTAGCTATCCCCAGGCCGGTCCACACAACACCGCAGCCAATCAGCACGCTTTATTTACCACTACACAACGGATTCAAATGAGACAAAAAAATGGAAGTCCGAACAACATTTTGGGATCTCTCGTCTCACAATCGACTTTCTCCACTACTATTACTTTAATCTATGCTAAAGACTTTGACTGAGGACATCCTCGGAGTTAGATAACAGTCACCTACATTTACAAAACCACAAGTTCCTCCTCTGTGTAGATCGGCTCTCACATCATGGCTTCCTGTTGGAGCAGTCCTCCTGAGGGGGGGAGGAAGGAGAAATTCCCAAGCCGTAATTATTCTAAGCAGCACTCCTCTACCAGGCCAACTCCCCCCCCCCCCCCCCCCCATTTATTAGATTTTATGGTTCCTTCCGGGCAGGTATGCAGTCTCTCGTGATCTTTTCTCATTTAATTGGTTGTTTACAAGATGGCTTCTGAGATTCTATCAGCTCGTAAAGCTAGCAGGCAAGACCCAGGGCCCTCTCCTGCCAAAATCACAAGGAGGTGGAGGATTACATATGTGGGAGGGGGTAGGGGGGCATGGGGGTGAGAGTTACATCACCAAAAAGCCAATGGCAATTGTGTTGGCCCACTTTCCACGTTCTGTTTATCTGCTAAGCTATCTGTCACTCCAGTTGGAAGGATTTATGTTCGGTGCGATGCCAGCGAGAATATTGTGAACCGTCCATAAGATGATTTGTCCGGTGAAGATGCTGTAAATTGTCTTCCATTGGCAGAAGGTGCTGCCCCATTACTACCTCTGATGCATTAGCATCTGGCAAGCAGAGATGTTGCGTCCAACATGGCACCCTATTCCCTATATAGCGCACTACTTTAGACCAGAGCCCTATTCCCTATATAGCGCACTACTATAGACCAGAGCCCTATTCCCTATATAGCACACTACTTTATACCAGAGCCCCATTCCCTATATAGCACACTACTTTAGACCAGAGCCCTATTCCCTATATAGCACACTACTTTAGACCAGAGCCCTGTTCCCTATATAGTGCACTACTTTAGACCAAAGCCCTGTTCCCTATATAGTGCACTACTTTAGACCAGAGCCCTATATAGTACACTACTTTAGACCAGAGCCCTATTCCCTATATAGTGCTAGAGTGCACTTGTTTTGACAAGGGCCCATATGGCTCTGGTCAAAAGTAGTGCACTATGTAGGAATTAGGGTGCCATTTGGGACGTACACCCAAGTCTCTGGCCATCTGCAGTCAACATGATGTCAGGGGTTAAAGGTCACCTTTTCAGCTGATTAGACGATGCTACTTACAATGCTCTCCAAAGTCTTTCTCTCTTTAGTATTATCTAGTTATCCTGTTAGACCAAACTACAGCAACTTATGTGGGTGATCAGGGTTTTGTGATTTAGAAAGAAAGCTGAAATGTGTGGAGGAGTACTTAGAAAGATGGCTGAAATGTTGTAGAGTTGTATTCTGTTGGAATAATCAGTCACTCGAGTACAGACTTAGTCAACTCGGTATTAACTTAGTCAACTCGGTATTAACTTAGCTATAACTCGGTATTAACTTAGCTATAACTCGGTATTAACTTTAAGACATTAAATGCTGGTGGGTGGGGAGGACATGTCGCCCAACTCAACCCAACACAACTTTGCAATTAGTGTAATGTGTGTGAGGGAGTTGAGTAAACGACTTCAAGACGGTTTTAATTGTGTTTTACTGCAGTCACTCCCAGAGGCACAGACTTGTTGGCCTGTATGCAGGAGTCAATGGGATCCAGGTGTGGATGCAACACAATGCTTTCAAGGGATTTTTTTTTTTCAGTTAAGAACAAATTCTTATTTTCAATGACGGCCTAGGAACAGTGGGTTAACTGCCTGTTCAGGGACAGAACGACAGATTTGTACCTTGTCAGCTCGGGGATTTGAACTTGCAACCTTCCGGTTACTAGTCCACCGCTCTAACCACTAGGCTACCCTGCCTCCCCGATACTAATTTACCAAAGGACTGGAGAGACCAACAGAAAGGGATGAGAATGAATGTGAAAATGGAAGAGTTTAGGGGGGGGAAAGTTTGACACAGATTGCATTGTGTCCCTGAACTAATTCATTTAAAAATAACCTTTCAGTGAGCATTGCTGTGTGTCCCAAAAACCACCTTGTTCCCTACATACTGTAGTGCACTACTTTTGACCAACTGGTGCACTATATAGGGAATATGGTACCATTTGGGACTCAGCCCATGCCATTCCACCTATCCGAAAGTACACAAATCTGCCCGTCAGATCAGGCTTGAGGGTTTCAGTGGAGAGCTGATGGGGTTATCTGCCCGTCAGATCAGGCTTGAGGGTTTCAGTGGAGAGCTGATGGGGTTATCTGCCCGTCAGATCAGGCTTGAGGGTTTCAGTGGAGAGCTGATGGGGTTATCTGCCCGTCAGATCAGGCTTGAGGGTTTCAGTGGAGAGCTGATGGGGTTATCTGCCCGTCAGATCAGGCTTGAGGGTTTCAGTGGAGAGCTGATGGGGTTATCTGCCCGTCAGATCAGGCTTGAGGGTTTCAGTGGAGAGCTGATGGGGTTATCTGCCCGTCAGATCAGGCTTGAGGGTTTCAGTGGAGAGCTGATGGGGTTATCTGCCCGTCAGATCAGGCTTGAGGGTTTCAGTGGAGAGCTGATGGGGTTATCTGCCCGTCAGATCAGGCTTGAGGGTTTCAGTGGAGAGCTGATGGGGTTATCTGCCCGTCAGATCAGGCTTGAGGGTTTCAGTGGAGAGCTGATGGGGTTATCTGCCCGTCAGATCAGGCTTGAGGGTTTCAGTGGAGAGCTGATGGGGTTATCTGCCCGTCAGATCAGGCTTGAGGGTTTCAGTGGAGAGCTGATGGGGTTATCTGCCCGTCAGATCAGGCTTGAGGGTTTCAGTGGAGAGCTGATGGGGTTTTCTGCCCGTCAGATCAGGCTTGAGGGTTTCAGTGGAGAGCTGATGGGGTTATCTGCCCGTCAGATCAGGCTTGAGGGTTTCAGTGGAGAGCTGATGGGGTTATCTGCCCGTCAGATCAGGCTTGAGGGTTTCAGTGGAGAGCTGATGGGGTTATCTGCCCGTCAGATCAGGCTTGAGGGTTTCAGTGGAGAGCTGATGGGGTTATCTGCCCGTCAGATCAGGCTTGAGGGTTTCAGTGGAGAGCTGAGGGGGTTATCTGCATGTCAGATCAGGCTTGAGGGTTTCAGTGGAGAGCTGATGGGGTTATCTGCCCGTCAGATCAGGCTTGAGGGTTTCAGTGGAGAGCTGATGGGGTTATCTGCCCGTCAGATCAGGCTTGAGGGTTTCAGTGGAGAGCTGATGGGGTTATCTGTCCGTCAGATCAGGCTTGAGGGTTTCAGTGGAAAGCTGATGGGGTTATCTGCCCGTCAGATCAGGCTTGAGGGTTTCAGTGGAGAACTGATGGGGTTATCTGCCCGTCAGATCAGGCTTGAGGGTTTCAGTGGAGAGCTGATGGGGTTATCTGCCCGTCAGATCAGGCTTGAGGGTTTCAGTGGAGAGCTGATGGGGTTTCTGTTCCTGCTGTAAAAAAATAAATCTTTATTCCTCTCCAGCAGGCACATCAAGTCACCCGGCTACTTCTAGTGAATCTGAACTGAAACCCAGGAGATTTTACAGGCTTTCCAATGAGGTAGAGACGGATTAACGACAATGTGGTGATTTATGGAGAATGTTTGCTTCCAGCAATAGAGGTAAACTCTGCAGAGACTCAGTGGATGTCCAAAATAGCACCCTATTCCCTATATAGTGCACTACTTTAAAAGTAGTGCACTAAATAGGGAATAGGGTTTAATTTGGGATGTAGACAGAGTATCTAAAAGGCATTACAGCATTATTCAGACATGGTGGGAGATTATCTGCATGTGATTAACATGCTCAATTACAATATGTTCTGTGGGGCCATTATCTCAGTCTCTACAGTAGCCCAGTGGGGCCATTATCCCAGTCTCTACGGTAGCCCAGTGGGGCCATTATCCCAGTCTCTACGGTAGCCCAGTGGTGCCATTATCCCAGTCTCTACGGTAGCCCAGTGGGGCCATTATCCCAGTCTCTACGGTAGCCCAGTGGGGCCATTATCCCAGTCTCTACGGTAGCCCAGTGGGGCCATTATCCCAGTCTCTACGGTAGCCCAGTGGGGCCATTATCCCAGTCTCTACGGTAGCCCAGTGGGGCCATTATCCCAGTCTCTACAGTAGCCCAGTGGGGCCATTATCCCAGTCTCTACAGTAGCCCAGGGGGACCATTATCCCAGTCTCTACGGTAGCCCAGGGGGGCCATTATCCCAGTCTCTACAGTAGCCCAGTGGGGCCATTATCCCAGTCTCTACGGTAGCTCAGTAGGTCCATTATCCCAGTCTCTACGGTAGCTCAGTAGGTCCATTATCCCAGTCTCTACAGTAGCCCAGTGGGTCCATTATCCCAGTCTCTACAGTAGCCCAGGGGGGCAATTATCCCAGTCTCTACGGTAGCCTATTAGGGCCATTATCCCAGTCTCTACGGTAGCCCAGTGGGGCCATTATCCCAGTCTCTACGGTAGCTCAGTAGGTCCATTATCCCAGTCTCTACGGTAGCCCTGTGGGTCCATTATCCCAGTCTCTACTGTAGCCCAGTGGGGCCATTATCCCAGTCTCTACAGTAGCCCAGGGGGGCCATTATCCCAGTCTCTACAGTAGCCCAGTGGGGCCATTATCCCAGTCTCTACGGTAGCTCAGTAGGTCCATTATCCCAGTCTCTACAGTAGCCCAGTGGGTCCATTATCCCAGTCTCTACGGTAGCCCAGGGGGGCCATTATCCCAGTCTCTACGGTAGCCCTGTGGGGCCATTATCCCAGTCTCTACGGTAGCCCTGTGGGGCCATTATCCCAGTCTTTACAGTAGCCCAGTGGGGCCATTATCCCAGTCTCTACGGTAGCCCAGTGGGGCCATTATCCCAGTCTCTACGGTAGCCCAGTAGGTCCATTATCCCAGTCTCTACGGTAGCCCTGTGGGGCCATTATCCCAGTCTCTACGGTAGCCCAGTAGGACCATTATCCCAGTCTCTACTGTAGCCCAGTGGGGCCATTATCCCAGTCTCTACAGTAGCCCAGTAGGTCCATTATCCCAGTCTCTACGGTAGCCCAGTGGGTCCATTATCCCAGTCTCTACGGTAGCCCAATGGGGCCATTATCCCAGTGTCTACTGTAGCCCAGTAGGTCCATTATCCCAGTCTCTACTGTAGCCCAGTAGGTCCATTATCCCAGTCTCTACGGTAGCCTAGTGGGTCCATTATCCCTAGTCTCTACGGTAGCCCAGTAGGTCCATTATCCCAGTCTCTACGGTAGCCCAGTAGGTCCATTATCCCAGTAGCTTATGCTGCAGTTCATTCTCTGTTATGTGTTTTTAATATGATTTTTTTCCAATTATACAACAGCATACAGTGAAGCAACGGAGGTAAAGGACTTATATGTTAATATATGGTTGAGTTGTAGATTCCAGAGCAATTCTTTACACTCACAAATGGATCATGGTTTACTGGTAATAATGAGTCAGATAAATAAAGGTTTTAGTATGGATGACAGTACACAAAGTATTCCACCTTCCCTTGTTATTCGTAGCAGTGGATCACTCGGTTCATGGAAGAACCACTCCCAGTGACATTAGGGAGCGGTCGAAATTTACACATTTGTCACTCCGGAGGAAAATGGGGAGGGTCATGTTTTTTTCAATTTCAGTTAGAGGAAGGGTTTATAATTGATTAAATGTCATATTGCTCAGGGTTTGAGAAGGAGTTACTTATTATGTCCCGATGATGCCCCTCATCCCTGATTCTCTGCTGGGCGTTCGATATCAAGTAAGCATAGTTTGGTCTCAATCAAATCATCCATAACATACAGAGCCTTGCGAAAGTATTCGGCCCCTTTGAACTTTGCGACCTTTTGCCACATTTCAGGCTTCAAACATAAAGATATAAAACTGTATTTTTTTGTGAAGTATCAACAACAAGTGGGACAAAATCATGAAGTGGAACGACATTTATTGGATATTTCAAACTTTTTTAACAAATCAAAAACTGAAAAATTGGGCGTGCAAAATTATTCAGCCCCTTTACTTTGAGTGCAGCAAACTCTCTCCAGAAGTTCAGTGAGGATCTCTGAATGATCCAATGTTGACCTAAATGACTAATGATGATAAATACAATCCACCTGTGTGTAATCAAGTATCCGTATAAATGCACCTGCACTGTGATAGTCTCAGAGGTCCGTTAAAAGCGCAGAGAGCATCATGAAGAACAAGGAACACACCAGGCAGGTCCGAGATACTGTTGTGAAGAAGTTTAAAGCCGGATTTGGATACAAAAAGGTTTTCCAAGCTTTAAACATACCAAGTAGCACTGTGCAAGCGATAATATTGAAATGGAAGGAGTATCAGACCACTGCAAATCTACCAAGACCTGGCCGTCCCTCTAAACTTTCAGCTCATACAAGGAGAAGACTGATCAGAGATGCAGCCAAGAGGCCCATGATCACTCTGGATGAACTGCAGAGATCTACAGCTGAGGTGGGAGACTCTGTCCATAGGACAACAATCAGTCGTATATTGCACAAATCTGGCCTTTATGGAAGAGTGGCAAGAAGAAAGACATTTCTTAAAGATATCCATAAAAAGTGTTGTTTAAAGTTTGCCACAAGCCACCTGGGAGACACACCAAACATGTGGAAGAAGGTGCTCTGGTCAGATGAAACCAAAATTTAACTTTTTGGCAACAATGCAAAACGTTATGTTTGGCGTAAAAGCAACACAGCTGAACACACCATCCTAACTGTCAAACATGGTGGTGGCAGCATCATGGTTTGGGCCTGCTTTTCTTCAGCAGGGACAGGGAAGATGGTTAAAATTGATGGAAAGATGGATGGAGCCAAATACAGGACCATTCTGGAAGAAAACCTGATGGAGTCTGCAAAAGACCTGAGACTGGGACGGAGATTTGTCTTCCAACAAGACAATGATCCAAAACATAAAGCAAAATCTACAATGGAATGGTTCAAAAATAAACATATCCAGGTGTTAGAATGGCCAAGTCAAAGTCCAGACTTGAATCCAATCGAGAATCTGTGGAAAGAACTGAAAACTGCTGTTCACAAATGCTCTCCATCCAACCTCACTGAGCTCGAGCTGTTTTGCAAGGAGGAATGGGAAAAAATGTCAGTCTCTCGATGTGCAAAACTGATAGAGACGTACCCCAAGCGACTTACAGCTGTAATCGCAGCAAAAGGTGGCGCTACAAAGTATTAACTTAAGGGGGCTGAATAATTTTGCATGCCCAATTTTTCCGTTTTTGATTTGTTAAAAAAGTTTTAAATATCCAATAAATGTCGTTCTACTTCATGATTGTGTCCCACTTGTTGTTGATTCTTCACAAAAAAATACAGTTTTATATCTTTATGTTTGAAGCCTGTAATGTGGCAAAAGGTCGCAAAGTTCAAGGGGGCCGAATACTTTCGCAAGGCACTGTATATTATAGGTTATAGGCCTATGGCTATGTGAAGAGCATAGTCGGAGAAGCACAGGGAAAAGTTATATTTCTAAGAAGATGTACTTCAAGTTTTTTGCGCTGCTGGGATGACAACTTCCGGCGCCGACAGAGATGGCCGCCTCGCTTCGCGTTCTTAGGAAACTATGCAGTATTTTGTTTTTTATGTATTATTTCTTACACGGTTAACCCAGGAAATATGAAGTCTTATTACATACAGCCGGGAGGAACTATTGGATATAAGAGCAACGTCAACTTACCAACATTACGACCAGGAATAAGACTTTTCTGAAGCGGATCCTCTGTTTGGTCCACCACCCAGGACAATGGATGGGATCCCAGCAGGCGATCCAAAACAATGATTATTTTTGTGTCAAAAATATGCAATATCTGTGTGCACAGACTAGGCTACTGGTGTTCTGTTCAGTTTGAGGGAGGACTAGGCTGTTCAGTTTGAGGGAGGACTAGGCTACTGGTGTCCTGTTCAGTTTGAGGGAGGACTAGGCTACTGGTGTCCTGTTCAGTTTGAGGGAGGACTAGGCTACTGGTGTCCTGTTCAGTTTGAGGGAGGACTAGGCTACTGGTGTCCTGTTCAGTTTGAGGGAGGACTGGGCTGTTCAGTTTGAGGGAGGACTGGGCTGTTCAGTTTGAGGGAGGACTAGGCTACTGGTGTCCTGTTCAGTTTGAGAGGGAGAGCTTGAAGATGAGAAAGAGGACCAGAGGTAAGCTTGCTACTCCTATAATTGATTTGAATAAAAACAATATATTTTGTTGCCCAAAATGAAGATATGTATCAGAGTTATTGACCTCATAAGCCATTATTCTAGTCATTTACATAACTTACTATGACACGGCTGCTGTGGAGGTGGACATGGGTGCTGAAAGTAGGCTAATTTGAGAAGCCTAATTCATTTTAACAGTCTTCATTTTGATTTGAGGCTTCTAACAACAGGAGGGCTTTGTGTCGGTGCCTATTTCTTCCTATTCAAGAAATAAAAGAGGTACGCCTACCTGTTTGACAGAAAAATTGTAGTCCACAATCCAAAGATTTTTCTCAACCAATTCCAACATGCACTCCTTAAATATCTCAATGTCAGTGGGCTTTGTGTGTTATGTTAAAACCGTGGCTCGAATTGAAGGGGTATGTGAGGGTATGGATGCTTAAAGCATAGCCCTACCCCCTTGTTATCTTAAGATTTAGGAAAGATATAATGGACTTGATTATATAAAACAGTCTATGGCGACGCTTAAGTCTGCAATGATTTATGCGACAACAAAAAGCTGTAAACAATTCCGAGGAAAGACGTGACTCGGATGCATATGGGATATCTTTGGTCTGCCTCTATGACATTCAGAGGCTGCGCTACAAGTCTGAAGTTTTAATGCCACATGCATAACAGGCTATTAAACAACATACTAAGTCTAAATGAATCAGGAGCTGGCCAGGTAGCCTTACCTAGACTGTATTATTAGTGTTATTTCAAAGCTATAGCCTGCCATTTAAGAAATAAATTGTGAGGCATTGTGACACGCTACAGGTTGGCAACGGGGCGCTCAGCATTTGAACAACACATCAACTAGCATTTCATCAACAACAGCACTTCAATAGCATGCCTATACAATTAGACTGTATAATATTTAGCCCATATATACATCGCATTTAGGCTGTATAAAATTAAATGTAAAAAATAATGACTTAGAGTTAAATAATAATAAACTTATTAGGCTAGACAGTCATTCTGCAGTGTCTTATTAGGCTAGACAGTCATTCTGCAGTGTCTTATTAGGCTAGACAGTCATTCAACAGTGTCTTATTAGGCTAGACAGTCATTCTTCAGTGTCTTATTAGGCTAGACAGTCATTCAACAGTGTCTTATTATGCTAGACAGTCATTCTACAGTGTCTTATTAGGCTAGACAGTCATTCTTCAGTGTCTTATTAGGCTAGACAGTCATTCTTCAGTGTCTTATTAGGTTAGACAGTCATTCAACAGTGTCTTATTAGGCTAGACAGTCATTCTGCTGTGCCTTTGAATTCCCTTTTAGAAACAGGAGTTTGGCCAGTCTTTGGTTTGAGGATCATGTGGTGAGCTATGCATGCCTAGTTCATTAATTTAGCCTAGCAGATGCTCTTATATCCCCATGCCCTGATCACAGTAAAAACAAATCTATTTTGTAACAACAATATCATGGAATGAAATAGAATACATTAGACAATGATAGTTTCCCCAAGGGAAAAAAAGAAAAGTGCATATAGACATCCCTAATGATATACGGCTGCTGTGTTAAACAACACATTTATTTTTATTGAATTCATTGATGATCAGATACTTCATTTGTGACTCGTTCTGTTGTGTTTTTTTTCCTCCTCTTTTTTTATTTGTTTATTTTTTTTTTACAGTTAATAGAAAACCTTGCAGTGTTCCAAACTGTAGCAGTGTTCCAAACCTTAGCAGTGTTCCAAACCGTAGCAGTGTTCCAAACCGTAGCAGTGTTCCAAACCGTAGCAGTGTTCCAAACTGTAGCAGTGTTCCAAACCTTAGCAGTGTTCCAAACCGTAGCAGTGTTCCAAACCGTAGCAGTGTTCCAAACCGTAGCAGTGTTCCAAACCGTAGCAGTGTTCCAAACCGTAGCAGTGTTCCAAACCGTAGCAGTGTTCCAAACCGTAGCAGTGTTCCAAACCTTAGCAGTGTTCCAAACCTTAGCAGTGTTCCAAACCTTAGCAGTGTTCCAAACCTTAGCAGTGTTCCAAACCTTAGCAGTGTTCCAAACTGTAGCAGTGTTCCAAACTGTAGCAGTGTTCCAAACCGTAGCAGTGTTCCAAACTGTAGCAGTGTTCCAAACCTTAGCAGTGTTCCAAACTGTAGCAGTGTTCCAAACCGTAGCAGTGTTCCAAACTGTAGCAGTGTTCCAAACCTTAGCAGTGTTCCAAACCTTAGCAGTGTTCCAAACCGTAGCAGTGTTTCAAACTTAAGACTTATCTTATTTTTTAACAACAGCCTGTATAGAAATCTAAATGTATCCGGTGCTGCAGCATGCGCTCATTTGTTGTCATGCTCTGTTGTGCTATTAAAAAAGATTCTAGGCCTCCCGGGTGGCGCAGTGGTTAAGGGCGCTGTACTGCAGAGTCCCTGGGTTCGCGCCCGGCCGCGACCGGGAGGTCCGTGGGGCGACGCACAATTGGCCTAGCGTCGTCCGGGTTAGGGAGGGATTGGTCGCGCACCAGCGACTCCTGTGGCGGGCCGGGCGCAGTGCGCGCCAGCCAAGGTTGCCAGGTGCACGGTGTAGCCTCCGACACATTGGTGCGGCTGGCTTCCGGGTTGGATACGCGCCGTGTTAAGAAGCAGTACGGCTGGTTGGGTTGTGTATCGGAGGACGCATGAGCCCGTACGGGAGTTGGGAGTTGTAGCAATGAGACAAGATAGTAGCTACTACAACAATTGGACAATTGGATACCACGAAATTGGGGAGAAAAAGGGGTAAAATAAAAAAATAAATAAAAAAAAAATAAAAAAAAAGATTCTGCTCGTCTCCAGTCGTGTAAAATGATGTAGAACTGCATGAAACGGGTTTATAAAAGCCTTCTTTTTTTCCCCTCTGACCGCAAATAATAGATCCAGTGCTTTTACTATAATGGAGATCTTTTCACCCCTACCTTTTGTCCGTGGTGGTCTGCGAATCCACAACTGTCATACAAGTCATTGCTTGTATGACAGCCAGCTGGCGCTCTTTGATGATGCGTGCCCACGCACAGGGATGCAGGTCATTGCTTGTATGACAGCCAGCTGGCGCTCTTTGATGATGCATGCCCACGCACAGGGATGCAGGGAGCCTTGCAAGCTGATGACTTGGCTCACAGAAAGAGGAGAGTCACTCCTGACTCCTTAGATAATAGCATGATGAAAAACAGAAGAAAAAAAAATAAATCCTAGTAAAAGTACAGCATCATTGTGACTACAACTTTGGTTATGCCAACAGTCAAGCCCTTCACTTGAAGGAAGCTTGAGATTAGTGTTACAGATCAATAGTAAGACATTCCCCTGGCAGGGGCAGTTTTTCCTGTTCCATGAGATGGGATTGTGCAGCTGTATCATAGTATTATCCCTCTTTTACTTGTTGTACTTCTCTCTCTGACTACACAGATGGATTTTCCTGGCAGAAATAACTTACAGTACACTCCAGGGTTTCCCAAACTCAGTTCACGCAATCCCAATGTATGCACGTGTTGTTCTTTGCCCTAGCACTACACAGCTGATTCAAATGATCAACTAATCATCCAGCTTTGATCATTTGATTCAGCTGTGTAGTGTTAGGGCAAAGAACAAAACGCGCACCCCTTGGGATCCCGAGAACTGAGTTTGGGAAATGCTGGTATACTCCCCTCTCTCTTTCTCTCTACTCCGTCCCCCTCTATTTTCGTCTCTTTTTCCCTCCCCCCCGCGCTTTCTGTCTCTCTCCCTCCCCCGCACTTTCTGTCTCTCTCCCTCCCCCTCGCTTTCTGTCTCTCTCCCTCCCCCTCGCTTTCTGTCTCTCTCGCTCCTCTTTCTTCTCTCTACAGCTTGTCTCATTTTTCATGATTATCACGGAGCATCACACACTCCCCCACAGAGAGCAACTGGAGACGGCCCATGGGTGTGTGTATGTATGAGAGAGTGTGTGTGTGTGTGTGTGTGTGTGTGTGTGTGAGGGGGCGAAAGAGGAGTGGGCTGGCGCTCTGCAGTGTTCTGAAACTCCTCACTGTCAAATCAGGATTCAAGACACAACCGACCAGCAGAAGACTCAGTCTTTGACTCTCTCATGCTGTAATTACCCAGGTTCCCATGCTGTCTGTTCTGATTCGATCACCTGGACTCCACCCATCAGATCACACACTGTAATTACCCAGGTTCGCATGCTGTACTAGCCGGAAGTTGATGCTGTTGCTATGCAACCTCTTGCTAGCGGAAAGAATTACTAGCTAGACTTCGGGTGTGTTCATATATTCAATCTGGAGTGCCAGAGTGCGCTCTGGGCATTCATAAATTCAGGGCGTTGTCAGATTGTCTGTTTGTAAATTCTGAGAGTGTTGCTCTTGGAGCGTGGATTCAAGCGTTCTGACCTCACAACGTCAGTCAAGCACCCAAGCTAACTGGCTAACGTTGGCTAACTTGCGAGCTACTTCCAGACACAAATGAGAGAACTCCTCACTCTGACAATTTTACTCCCCCTAGCAGAGCTGGTTAGGCTGTTTACATGTTATCCAGAGCGTTGGTGACTGTAACTGTGCTGCTGGCAACAATTGAATTACGCATTTTTTGCCGACGTTTACCGACACCGGCCACATTCAACAGGTGTTGAGCGTTCGGAAAGTCATCAGTTACGAGAGTGCTCTGAAATCGGAGTAGATAGCCAAAGCGAATTTACGAACACACCCAAACCCCTATACCCCTTAGCTAAGGTATGAATGACGTGAATAATCAAGTCAATAAACGTTGGGTAGTTAGTTAGATAGCATAAAGTAAATATACGGGTAAATTCGATGTACTAGTAGCCAACTAACGTTACAGTAGGTAGTTGACATACCCGGTACATACTGCTGTAATGATATGCTAAGCGGTTCGTAAGGATAGAGTAGCTAACAAATTGTCAGCCAACATAACGTGTCACGCAACTTATTATTGTCACGCGTCTTTTATTACATTGCTCAACATTTTCTTAACATTTGTCATAATTAATTAAAGCAACGAATTTGTGTAGAATTGCATTACGGGCCCTAAAAGCACGGAAATAGTGTCCATTGCTTATATATATATATATATATATATATATATATATATATATATATATATATATATACATACATATCCCCTATTCCCTATTGTATACTTTTTATTTTAGCGAATGTTGCATGACATCCGGGAACTTTTGACATACTATGTATATCCATACTATGACTAATAAGCGTACTACATACTACATTTACGTCACAAATAGTATGATTAGTGCGGGTAGAATGAGTATTCAAACACAGCTAGGGTCTTTGTCCCAAATGGCACCCTGTTCCCTATTTAGTGGACTATTTCGTCCAGAGCCCTATTGGGCCCTGGTCAAACAAAGTGGACTATTTAGGGAATAGAGCCCTGGTCAAACACAGTGAACTATTTAGGGAATATAGCCCTGGTCAAACACAGTGGACTATTTAGGGAATAGGGCCCTGGTCAAACATAGTGAACCATTTAGGGAATAGAGCCCTGGTCAAACATAGTGAACCATTTAGGGAATAGAGCCCTGGTCAAACACAGTGGACTATTTAGGGAATAGGGCCCTGGTCAAACACAGTGCACTATTTAGGGAATAGGGCCCTGGTCAAACACAGTGCACTATTTAGGGAATAGAGCCCTGGTCAAACACAGTGGACTATTTAGGGAATAGGGCCCTGGTCAAACACAGTGCACTATTTAGGGAATAGGGCCCTGGTCAAACACAGTGGACTATTTAGGGAATAGGGCCCTGGTCAAACACAGTGCACTATTTAGGGAATAGAGCCCTGGTCAAACACAGTGGACTATTTAGGGAATAGGGCCCTGGTCAAACACAGTGGACTATTTAGGGAATAGGGCCCTGGTCAAACACAGTGGACTATTTAGGGAATAGGGCCCTGGTCAAACACAGTGCACTATTTAGGGAATAGGGCCCTGGTCAAACACAGTGGACTATTTAGGGAATAGGGCCCTGGTCAAACACAGTGGACTATTTAGGGAATAGCGTGCCATTTGGGAAACATCCTCTTCTTTAGATGCTACGGTAGGATGTGAAGGGAGGGAGACAGTTCTTCTTTAGATGCTACGGTAGGATGTGAAGGGAGGGAGACAGTTCTTCTTTAGATGCTACGGTAGGATGTGAAGGGAGGGAGACAGTTCTTCTTTAGATGCTACGGTAGGATGTGAAGGGAGGGAGACAGTTCTTCTTTAGATGCTACGGTAGGATGTGAAGGGAGGGAGACAGTTCTTCTTTAGATGCTACAGTTGCTGTATGAGTCAGCCTGCACTAGGAGCAGGGAGAGTATTTCAGTCCCAAATTGCACCCTATTCCCTATGTAGTGCACTACTTTTTAGCAGAGCCTATTAAAAGCAGTGCACTGTATAGGGAATAGGATGGCATTTGTGATACACCCTGAGAATCCATCTACTCCATAGCCTGAGGGACAGTTCATTTAATTTCCACCTGAGTAGAGTTTCTAATGCGGCAGTTTAGATAACCATACCATCGCTGAGCTGACGAACACACCACCACCACTAAGACCGAAACACACTGTCAGATTAGAGGGAGGTTGGGAGGTTTCCTGTGAGTGTTTGTGAAGCAGGTGTGTTTGGCGTTTAGGTTTTATGGGTGTTTTTCTTTCCGTGCTTGTTCATGTTTATGTTAGAGAGGGTTGACTACGACTTTGTCTATATCTGTGTATATTGGGTTGGTTTGTGGTGTGTGTGTGTGTGTGTGTTTGGCCAGTTGGTGCAGTATGAAGGTGGTTTGTTTACCATTAGTCTAAGCGTTCCAGTCACGAAGAGGCTGTTCTGGTGTTGTGCAGTGTGTGTGTGTGTTGTGAGGAGAAGAGAGGCGAAGTGATCGCCTCCGTTATTCAAACTGAATATTCTAACCCCATCAACCCCCCTCAACCCGCCCGTCTGTCCTCCCCACCCCTGTCTGTCCTCCCCACCCCTTCCCTGTCTGTCCTCCCCTCCCCAGCCCTGTCTGTCCTCCCCACCCCAGCCCTGTCTGTCTGTCCTCCCCAGCCCCTCCTCCCCTCCCCACCCCAGTCTGCCCTCCCCTCCCCACCCCAGTCTGCCCTCCACTCCCCACCCCAGTCTGCCCTCCCCTCCCCACCCCAGTCTGTCCTCCCCTCCCCACCCCAGTCTGTCCTCCCCTCCCCACCCCAGTCTGCCCTCCCCTCCCCACCCCAGTCTGTCCTCCCCTCCCCACCCCAGTCTGTCCTCCCCTCCCCACCCCAGTCTGTCCTCCCCAACCCACCCGTCTGTCCTCCCCTCCCCACCCCAGTCTGTCCTCCCCTCCCCACCCCAGTCTGTCCTCCCCAACCCACCCGTCTGTCCTCCCCTCCCCAGTCTGTCCTCCCCTCCCCACCCCAGTCTGTCCTCCCCAACCCACCCCAATCTGTCCTCCCCAACCCACCCCAATCTGTCCTCCCCTCTCCAACCCACCCCAGTCTGTCCTCCCCTCCCCACCCCAGTCTGTCCTCCCCAACCCACCCCAGTCTGTCCTCCCCTCCCCACCCCAGTCTGTCCTCCCCTCCCCACCCCAGTCTGTCCTCCCCAACCCACCCCAGCCCTGTATGTCCTCCCCTCCCCACCCCAGTCTGTCCTCCCCAACCCACCCCAGCCCTGTATGTCCTCCCACCCCAGTCTGTCCTCCCCTCCCCACCCCAGTCTGTCCTCCCCAACCCACCCCAGTCTGTCCTCCCCAACCCACCCCAGTCTGTCCTCCCCTCCCCACCCCAGTCTGTCCTCCCCTCCCCACCCCAGTCTGTCCTCCCCAACCCACCCGTCTGTCCTCCCCTCCCCACCCGTCTGTCCTCCCCTCCCCACCCCAGTCTGTCCTCCCCTCCCCACCCCAGTCTGTCCTCCCCAACCCACCCCAGTCTGTCCTCCCCTCCCCACCCCAGTCTGTCCTCCCCAACCCACCCCAGTCTGTCCTCCCCTCCCCACCCGTCTGTCCTCCCCTCCCCACCCGTCTGTCCTCCCCAACCCACCCCAGTCTGTCCTCCCCAACCCACCCCAGTCTGTCCTCCCCTCCCGTCTGTCCTCCCCTCCCCACCCGTCTGTCCTCCCCTCCCCACCCCAGTCTGTCCTCCCCTCCCCACCCCAGTCTGTCCTCCCCTCCCCACCCCAGTCTGTCCTCCCCTCCCCACCCCAGTCTGTCCTCCCCAACCCACCCCAATCTGTCCTCCCCTCCCCACGTCTGTCTGACCTCCCCTCCGCTCCCCACCCCAATCTGTCCTCCCCAACCCACCCCAGCCCTGTATGTCCTCCCCTCTCCAACCCACCCCAGTCTGTCCTCCCCTCCCCACCCCAGTCTGTCCTCCCCTCCCCACCCCAGTCTGTCCTCCCCTCCCCATCCCCTCCACCCTTCTCCTTGAATTATTATGACGTGTAAACACCGTACATTTTTAGGACATGTATTCACCTTGAATTATTTCGACATGTAAACACCTCGAGGCGTTCCAGCGGTCAGCTGCGCAAGCCTCCCCATTTAACTGTCAGTGATTTCTGACTGTATGCGTCTTAGAAGTCGTTTTCAAATACAAACTGTATATGTCCGAACTCAGAATTAAATTTCCTCTTGAAAAATAACATGGTAGCAGTGGTAGAATATTTATTTTGATTGGCGATGTTCTGCATTTATCAGAGTGGCATCAGGAAACCTAATTTCAGATGTGTCCATGTACATAGGATTGTTACGGGAAATCGTTCTTCGTGCAAAGCATGTAAACGTTTTAATCTAATTATTATATTAATCTGACTATCCACAATAACCGAATTACTGTGTGCATGTATCCATACTTACTAATTATTCTCCCTCAGCAATGTTCCCTCTAAACCTCTTCCAGGCGGAAGAAAAAATGCCAGGCGGGTCAGAGACACAAAGGGACTGGACTTCATTAAGTTCGCACCATATAGATCGACGTTTTTTTTTTTTTCTGTGATCGAAAAATCATTATATCAGCCCCATTTCAATGCAACAACCAAAACAAATCTAACTTTGCATGATTGAATCTGTGATTTTGTTGTGGGCAGAACCAGACCGCAACGAGTAATATTCTACTGGCGCGGGTAACCTACGAGCTGTCCTTTCAATGCGCTTTTCAGATCAGTTCAGAAGCGCCGAGCCGCGCGTTTGTACATTTAGTTGATATTCATTGCTAGTTGGCGAGTTATTAGCCCAGTTATAGATAATTATAGGTCAGCAATGGGGAGTTACTGCTTCTTACAAGAGAACAAAACGTGTAGGCTACATTTTCATGCTGTGTTTTGAAACGCCAGTCGGGTAAAAAGCTTTGGCCTTAAAGGGGCAGTGTTGTATTTTGAGACCAGTTTGAATATGCAAATAAGCCAACAGGCAGAGGAGGATCCGACATTGTCCAATTCTCTGTATAGTAATAATAATCCTGCACAATACAATGCAATTTACAGTCACCTATTTGGCCCACGGCGTTACAGACCAAGTAAAAAACAATTAATGGCAAGCCCTTCACAACGTAAAAAAAAAAAATGTTTTTAAAAAGTGCCATGCAATGTAGGCCTGCATTGAACACCACACACGCTACTGTAGGCTATATCATATAAATTAAAAGCTATTTCCATGTGAAAATGTTATGGGATTTGCTCCATTGGTTTTGGTGGTAGGCCTACATTATGCCCCAATAGCCAGTTTTAGTCCACCGAATTGCAGCCGCACAGCAAGCAGCCACATGATGACATTGTCAATAATTCCCACATTCACTCTTCCTCACTGCTTGGGATTAAATCGTTTTTTTGAAAAAAGCATACTGTATATAAGCATCTCTCTCTCTCTCTTTCTCTCTCTCTCTCTCTCTTTCTCTTTCTTTCTTTCTTTCTCTTTCTTTCTTTCTCTCTCTTTCTCTCTCTTTCTCTCTCTCTCTTTCTCTCTCTTTCTCTCTCTTTCTCTTTCTTTCTTTCTTTCTCTTTCTTTCTTTCTCTCTCTTTCTCTCTCTTTCTCTCTCTTTCTCTCTCTCTCTTTCTCTCTCTTTCTCTCTCTTTCTCTTTCTTTCTTTCTTTCTTTCTCTTTCTTTCTTTCTTTCTTTCTCTTTCTTTCTTTCTTTCTCTCTCTCTCTTTCTCTCTCTTTCTCTTTCTTTCTCTCTCTTTCTCTCTCTCTCTTTCTCTCTCTTTCTCTCTCTTTCTCTCTCTTTCTCTCTCTTTCTTTCTTTCTTTCTCTCTCTTTCTCTTTCTTTCTTTCTTTCTTTCTTTCTTTCTTTCTTCAGTGAAGTTGCATTCTGCAAGACATGGCCAGTTGCGTTCAGACATTCAGACATACCTAGCTAGCTAACTTTGTTCTCTGTTAGTGATCCCCAGTTGTGACTGCACTGAAGACCCTCCCAGGACCTGACTGTGTTTCATAATGGATGATACAGTATGTGGCTCACAGAAATACAGCCGGACGTACGCATGCAGAACACACACACACACACACACACACACACACACACACACACACACACACACACACACACACACACACACACACACACACACACACACACACACACACACTCCAAAGGTCAGAAAGTCATCCCTGCCCGGGCACTATACAGTGCCTTGCGAAAGTATTCGGCCCCCTTGAACTTTGCGACCTTTTGCCACATTTCAGGCTTCAAACATAAAGATATAAAACTGTATTTTTTTGTGAAGAATCAACAACAAGTGGGACACAATCATGAAGTGGAACGACATTTATTGGATATTTCAAACGTTTTTAACAAATCAAAAACTGAAAAATTGGGCGTGCAAAATTATTCAGCCCCCTTAAGTTAATACTTTGTAGCGCCACCTTTTGCTGCGATTACAGCTGTAAGTCGCTTGGGGTATGTCTCTATCAGTTTTGCACATCGAGAGACTGCATTTTTTTCCCATTCCTCCTTGCAAAACAGCTCGAGCTCAGTGAGGTTGGATGGAGAGCATTTGTGAACAGCAGTTTTCAGTTCTTTCCACAGATTCTCGATTGGATTCAGGTCTGGACTTTGACTTGGCCATTCTAACACCTGGATATGTTTATTTTTTAACCATTCCATTGTAGATTTTGCTTTATGTTTTGGATCATTGTCTTGTTGGAAGACAAATCTCCGTCCCAGTCTCAGGTCTTTTGCAGACTCCATCAGGTTTTCTTCCAGAATGGTCCTGTATTTGGCTCCATCCATCTTCCCATCAATTTTAACCATCTTTCCTGTCCCCGCTGAAGAAAAGCAGGCACAAACCATGATGCTGCCACCACCATGTTTGACAGTGGGGATGGTGTGTTCAGCTGTGTTGCTTTTACGCCAAACATAACATTTTGCATTGTTGCCAAAAAGTTAAATTTTGGTTTCATCTGACCAGAGCACCTTCTTCCACATGTTTGGTGTGTCTCCCAGGTAGCTTGTGGCAAACTTTAAACAACACTTTTTATGGATATCCTTAAGAAATGGCTTTCTTCTTGCCACTCTTCCATAAAGGCCAGATTTGTGCAATATACGACTGATTGTTGTCCTATGGACAGAGTCTCCCACCTCAGCTGTAGATCTCTGCAGTTCATCCAGAGTGATCATGGGCCTCTTGGCTGCATCTCTGATCAGTCTTCTCCTTGTATGAGCTGAAAGTTTAGAGGGACGGCCAGGTCTTGGTAGATTTGCAGTGGTCTGATACTCCTTCCATTTCAATATTATCGCTTGCACAGTGCTCCTTGGGATGTTTAAAGCTTGGGAAATCTTTTTGTATCCAAATCCGGCTTTAAACTTCTTCACAACAGTATCTCGGACCTGCCTGGTGTGTTCCTTGTTCTTCATGATGCTCTCTGCGCTTTTAACGGACCTCTGAGACTATCACAGTGCAGGTGCATTTATACGGAGACTTGATTACACACAGGTGGATTGTGTTTATCATCATTAGTCATTTAGGTCAACATTGGATCATTCAGAGATCCTCACTGAACTTCTGGAGAGAGTTTGCTGCACTGAAAGTAAAGGGGCTGAATAATTTTGCACGCCCAATTTTTCAGTTTTTGATTTGTTAAAAACGTTTGAAATATCCAATAAATGTCGTTCCACTTCATGATTGTGTCCCACTTGTTGTTGATTCTTCACAAAAAAATACAGTTTTATATCTTTATGTTTGAAGCCTGAAATGTGGCAAAAGGTCGCAAAGTTCAAGGGGGCCGAATACTTTCGCAAGGCACTGTACATCAATAATAAGTGTCATTATTTCAGTAGCCATTATGACACAACTATTTTAACATGGGGACTTAGGGTTAAAATGTGAAGTAAGATCGTCATTAAAAACTGCAGTTGCAAAAAAATATATATATATTGCATTGCTTGTGACAAATGACTAAATGGCTCTAAAAGGCCTTGAGTTAAGAAGCCCTGACAGATTTTACCCCCACCATGATCGTCTAATGTGCAACAGGGAGAATGGCTGAGGCCAAATGGAATGTTTAATGCCGAAGCTAAAATCATGCTCAAATCAAGTAGTGCACTATATAGGGAATAGGGTGGCATTTGGGACCTACCCCCAGTCTTACGACAGACCCTCTGTAACAGATCAATAACCTAATTGATCTGCCCGCTTGATCCATACTGAACTGGGATCTGTCTGACTTCTATTATAGTTTCATGATCCTTCTTATTGTGTGTAAGAGGTCTGACTATTCACATATCTGATGTATATATCTGATTATTCTAAAATATCGAAGGGCTTTAGGGATTTTACAAGCTCGGTACTTTGAGGAGAGCGTCCTGGAGATATAATGTGCCTGTAAAAAGAAACGTCCACAGGGGATATCAGGCCGACAGCCCTCTTTACACCCCAGGGGATATCAGACCCTCTTTAGACCCCAGGGGATATCAGACCCTCTTTAGACCCCAGGGGATATCAGACCCTCTTTACACCCCAGGGGATATCAGACCCTCTTTAGACCCCAGGGGATATCAGACCCTCTTTAGACCCCAGGGGATATCAGACCCTCTTTAGACCCCAGGGGATATCAGACCCTCTTTAGACCCCAGGGGATATCAGACCCTCTTTAGACCCCAGGGGATATCAGACCCTCTTTAGACCCCAGGGGATATCAGACCCTCTTTAGTCCACAGGGGATATCAGACCCTCTTTAGGCCACAGGGGATATCAGACCCTCTTTAGCCCACAGGGGATATCAGACCCTCTTTAGCCCACAGGGGATATCAGACCCTCTTTAGCCGACAGGGGATATCAGACCCTCTTTAGACCACAGGGATATCAGACCCTCTTTAGTCCACAGGGGATATCAGACCCTCTTTAGACCACAGGGGATATCAGACCTCTTTAGCCCACAGGGGATATCAGACCCTCTTTAGACCACAGGGGATATCAGACCCTCTTTAGTCCACAGGGGATATCAGACCCTCTTTAGCCCACAGGGGATATCAGGCCGACAGCCCTCTTTAGACATCTATGAAAATTTTATTATGGATTCAAACATGTCCCATTTAAAAAAAGCCTGCCATAGGGTGCATCCTAAATATTCCCTACGTACTCCACTACTTTCGGGATGGAGCCTAATGCAGTGGCTGAAATAAAGTAATGTTACTTAGTAGAGAAGTAACAGCTGACCCTGCATGAGGGCACAAACAAGCTAGCCATAGTTGGTTTGGGTTCAGTTTGACAACTGATGCAAGGCTGAGGAGGGAGGGAGGGAGGGAGGGAGGGAGGGAGGAGGAGGAGAGAGAGAGAGAGAGAGAGAGAGAGAGAGAGAGAGAGAGAGAGAGAGAGAGAGAGAGAGAGAGAGAGAGAGAGAGAGAGAGAGAGAGAGAGAGAGAGAGAGAGAGAGAGAGAGAGAGAGAGAGAGAGAGAGAGAGAGAGAGAGAGAGAGAGAGAGAGAGAGAGAGAGAGAGAGAGAGAGAGAGAGAGAGAGAGAGAGAGAGAGAGAGAGAGAGAGAGAGAGAGATGTTATCGTGCCTTCGGAAAGTACTCAGACCTCTTGACTTTATTCCACATTTTATGTTAAAACCTTATTCTAAAATGGATTAAATCTTCCCCCCCTTCATCAATCTACACACAATACCCCATAATGACAAAGCAAAAACAGGTTTTTCGACATTTTTGCCAAAAAAATAAAAAAATGAAATATCACATTTTAATATTCAGGCCCTTTACTCAGTACTTTGTTGAAGCACCTTTGGCAGATATTACAGCCTCGAGTCTTCTTGGGTATGACGCTACAAGCTTGGCACACCTGTATTTGAAGAGTTTCTCCCATTCTTCTCTGTAGATCCTCTCAAGCTCTGTCAGGTTGAATGGGGAGCGTTGCTGCACAGCTATTTTCAGGTCTTTCCAGAGATGTTCGATCAGGTTCAAGGGCAGGCACTGGCTGGGTCACTCAGGGACATTCACAGACCTGTCCCAAAGCCACTCCTGCGTTATCTTGGCTGTGTGCTTCGGGTCGTTGTCCTGTTGGAAGGTGAACCTTCACCCCAGTCAAGTCCTGAGTGCTCTGGAGCAGGTTTTCATCAAGGATTTCTCTGTACTTTGCTCTGTTCATGTTTCCCTTGATACTGACTAGTCTCCCAGTCCCTGACGCTGAAAAACATCCCCACAGCATGATGCTGCCACCACCATGCTTCACCGTAGGGATGGTGCCAGGTTTCCTCCAGATGTGACGCTTGGCATTCAGGCCAAAGAGTTCAATCTTTGTTTCATCAGACCAGATCTTGTTTCTCATGGTCTGAGAGTCTTTAGGTACCTTTTGGCAAACTCCAAGCAGGCTGTCATGTGCCTTTTACTGAGGAATGGCTTCCGTCTGGCTACTCTACCATAAAGGCCTGATTGGTGGAGTGCTGCAGAGATAGTTGTCATTCTGGAAGGTTCTCCCATCTCCACAGAGGAACTCTGGAGCTCTGTTTGCGTGACCATCGGGTTCTTGGTCACCTCCCTGACCAAGGCCTTTCTCTCCCGATTGCTCAGTTAGGCCGGACAGCCAGCTCTCGGAAGTGTTGGTACCCTTCTTTTTTGGGACCCTTCCCCAGATCTGTGCCTTCGACACAATCCCGTCTCAGAGCTCTACGGACAATTCCTTTGACCTCATGGCTTGGTTTTTTGCTCTGACATGCACTGTCAACTGGGGGACCTTATATAGACAGGTCATATTCAATCAATTGATTGTACCACAGGTGGACTCCAGTCAAGTTGTAGAAACATCTCAAGGATGATCAATGGAAATAGGATGCTCCTGAGCTCAATTTCAAGTCTCATAGCAAAGAGTCTGAAAGCTTGTGTAAATAAGATATCTGTTTTAAAATATATATATATTTGCAAACATTTCTAAAAGCCTGTTTTCTCATTGTCATTATGGGGTGATGTGTGTAGATTGATGAGGGAAAAAAAATTATTGTATACATTTTAGAATAAGGCTGTAACATAACACAATGTGGAAAAAGTCAAGGGGTCTGAATACTTTCCGAATGCACTGTATCTGGACGAAGAGGGAGAGAGAAGATATGTTATTTGGAGAGAGAAAGAGAGATGATATGTGAAGGGAGAGAGAGAAGGGTATTTGGAGGGAGAGGGAGAGAGAAGATATGTTATTTGGAGAGAGGGAGAGAGAAAGAGAGAGAAGAGATGTTATTTTGAGGGAGAGAGAGAGATGATATGTGAAGGGAGAGAGAGAGAAGGGATGGTATTTGGAGGGAGAGGGAAGATATGTTATTTGGAGAGAGAAAGAGAGAGAAGAGACGTTATTTTGAGGGAGAGAGAGAGATGATATGTGAAGGGAGAGAGAGAGAGAAGGGATGGTATTTGGAGGGAGAGGGAAGATAAGAGGATTTAACTGTGTTGAAGGCGAGAACAGTCTGCAATGAGAAGGTTGTTTTCACTGGGAAAGAAATTGGAGTCAGTTTATGTCTAGTCATGACAGGAAGAAAACACAGTTGATGAAAATAGTTAAGCTTGTATAAGTAGAACAATGGAAATGTGAAACTATTTTAGAAACAACATAATCATTGGCATTAAGATCACAGAGATATAACCACAATGAGAACAACAGGTTCGACCATCGACCATCAACACCATCGAGAGCGTGGTTGCATCACTGCCTGGTATGGCAACTGCTCGGCCTCCGACCGCAAGGCACTACAGAGGGTAGTGCATTCGGCCCAGTACATCACTGAGGCTAAGCTTCCTGTCATCCAGGACCACTATACCAGGTGGTGTCAGAGGGAGGCCCTAAAAATTGTCAAAGACTCCAGCCACCCTAGTCATAAACTGTTCTCTCTGCTACCGCACAGCAAGCGGTACCGGAGTGCCAAGTCTAGGTCCAAGAGGCTTCTAAACAGCTTCTACCCCCCCAAGCCATAAGACTCCTGAACAGCTAATCAAATGGCTACCCAGACCCCTATTTTACACTGCTGCTAGTCTCTGTTTATAATCTACTCATGGTCACTTTAATAACTCTACCTACATGTACATATTACCTCAATTACCTTACTAACCTACACCCCCGCGCATTGACTCTGTACCGGTACCCCCTGTATATAGCCTCCACATTGACTCTGTACCGGTACCCCCTGTATATAGCCTCCACATTGACTCTGTACCGGTACCCCCTGTATATAGCCTCTACATTGACTCTGTACCGGTACCCCCTGTATATAGTCTCCACATTGACTCTGTACTGGTACCCCCTGTATATAGCCTCCACATTGACTCTGTACCGGTACCCCCTGTATATAGCCTCCACATTGACTCTGTACCGGTACCCCCTGTATATAGCCTCCACATTGACTCTGTACCGGTACCCCCTGTATATAGCCTCCACATTGACTCTGTACCGGTACCCCCTGTATATAGCCTCCACATTGACTCTGTACCGGTATCCCCTGTATATAGCCTCCACATTGACTCTGTACCGGCACCCCCTGTATATAGCCTCCACACTGACTCTGTACCGGTACCTCCTGTATATAGCCTCCACATTGACTCTGTACCGGTACCCCCTGTATATAGCCTCCCCATTGACTCTGTACCGGTACCCCCTGTATATAGCCTCCACATTGACTCTGTACCGGTACCCCCTGTATATAGTCACCACATTGACTCTGTACCGGTACCCCCTGTATATAGCCTCCACATTGACTCTGTACCGGTACCCCCTGTATATAGTCTCCACATTGACTCTGTACCGGTACCCCCTGTATATAGCCTCCACATTGACTCTGTACCGGTACCCCCTGTATATAGTCTCCACATTGACTCTGTACCGGTACCCCCTGTATATAGTCTCCACATGGACTCTGTACCGGTACCCCCTGTATATAGCCTCCACATTGACTCTGTACTGGTACCCCCTGTATATAGCCTCCACATTGACTCTGTACCGGTACCCCCTGTATATAGCCTCCACATTGACTCTGTACCGGTACACCCTGTATATAGCCTCCATATTGACTCTGTACCAGTACCCCCTGTATATAACCTCCACATTGACTCGGTACCGGTACCCCCTATATATAGCCTCCACATTGACTCTGTACCGGTACCCCCTGTATATAACCTCCACATTGACTCGGTACCGGTACCCCCTGTATATAGCCTCCACATTGACTCTGTACCGGTACAGTCACCACATTGACTCTGTACCGGTACCCCCTGTATATAGTCACCACATTGACTCTGTACCGGTACCCCCTGTATATAGCCTCCACATTGATTCTGTACCGGTACCCCCTGTATATAGCCTCCACATTGACTCTGTACCGGTACCCCCTGTATATAGCCTCCACATTGACTCTGTACCGGTATCCCCTGTATATAGCCTCCACATTGACTCTGTACCGGCACCCCCTGTATATAGCCTCCACACTGACTCTGTACCGGTACCTCCTGTATATAGCCTCCACATTGACTCTGTACCGGTACCCCCTGTATATAGCCTCCACATTGACTCTGTACCGGTACCCCCTGTATATAGCCTCCACATTGACTCTGTACCGGTACCCCCTGTATATAGTCACCACATTGACTCTGTACCGGTACCCCCTGTATATAGCCTCCACATTGACTCTGTACCGGTACCCCCTGTATATAGTCTCCACATTGACTCTGTACCGGTACCCCCTGTATATAGCCTCCACATTGACTCTGTACCGGTACCCCCTGTATATAGTCTCCACATTGACTCTGTACCGGTACCCCCTGTATATAGTCTCCACATGGACTCTGTACCGGTACCCCCTGTATATAGCCTCCACATTGACTCTGTACTGGTACCCCCTGTATATAGCCTCCACATTGACTCTGTACCGGTACCCCCTGTATATAGCCTCCACATTGACTCTGTACCGGTACACCCTGTATATAGCCTCCATATTGACTCTGTACCAGTACCCCCTGTATATAACCTCCACATTGACTCGGTACCGGTACCCCCTATATATAGCCTCCACATTGACTCTGTACCGGTACCCCCTGTATATAACCTCCACATTGACTCGGTACCGGTACCCCCTGTATATAGCCTCCACATTGACTCTGTACCGGTACAGTCACCACATTGACTCTGTACCGGTACCCCCTGTATATAGTCACCACATTGACTCTGTACCGGTACCCCCTGTATATAGCCTCCACATTGATTCTGTACCGGTACCCCCTGTATATAGTCTCCACATTGACTCTGTACCGGTACCCCCTGTATATAGTCTCCACATTGACTCTGTACCGGTACCCCCTGTATAAAGCCTCCACATTGACTCTGTACCGGTACCCCCTGTATATAGTCTCCACATTGACTCTGTACCGGTACCCCCTGTATATAGCCTCCACATTGACTCTGTACCAGTACCCCCTGTATATAGTCACCACATTGACTCTGTACTGGTACCCCCTGTATATAGCCTCCACATTGACTCTGTACCGGTACCCCCTGTATATAGCCTCCACATTGACTCTGTACCGGTACCCCCTGTATATAGCCTCCACATTGACTCTGTACCGGTACCCCCTGTATATAGCCTCCACATTGACTCTGTACCGGTACCCCCTGTATATAGCCTCCACATTGACTCTGTACCGGTATCCCCTGTATATAGCCTCCACATTGACTCTGTACCGGCACCCCCTGTATATAGCCTCCACACTGACTCTGTACCGGTACCTCCTGTATATAGCCTCCACATTGACTCTGTACCGGTACCCCCTGTATATAGCCTCCACATTGACTCTGTACCGGTACCCCCTGTATATAGTCACCACATTGACTCTGTACCGGTACCCCCTGTATATAGTCTCCACATTGACTCTGTACCGGTACCCCCTGTATATAGCCTCCACATTGACTCTGTACCGGTACCCCCTGTATATAGTCACCACATTGACTCTGTACCGGTACCCCCTGTATATAGCCTCCACATTGATTCTGTACTGGTACCCCCTGTATATAGTCTCCACATTGACTCTGTACCGGTACCCCCTGTATATAGCCTCCACATTGACTCTGTACCGGTACCCCCTGTATATAGCCTCCACATTGACTCTGTACCGGTACCTCCTGTATATAGCCTCCACATTGACTCTGTACCGGTACTCCCTGTATATAGCCTCCACATTGACTCTGTACCGGTACTCCCTGTATATAGCCTCCACATTGACTCTGTACCGGTACTCCCTGTATATAGCCTCCACATTGACTCTGTACCGGTACTCCCTGTATATAGCCTCCACATTGACTCTGTACCGGTACCTCCTGTATATAGCCTCCACATTGACTCTGTACCGGTACTCCCTGTATATAGCCTCCACATTGACTCTGTACTGGTACCCCCTGTATATAGCCTCCACATTGACTCTGTACCGGTACCCCCTGTATATAGCCTCCACATTGACTCTGTACCGGTACTCCCTGTATATAGCCTCCACATTGACTCTGTACTGGTACCCCCTGTATATAGCCTCCACATTGACTCTGTACCGGTACCCCCTGTATATAGCCTCCACATTGACTCTGTACCGGTACCCCCTGTATATAGCCTCCACATTGACTCTGTACCGGTACCCCCTGTATATAGCCTCCACATTGACTCTGTACCGGTACCCCCTGTATATAGCCTCCACATTGACTCTGTACTGGTACCCCCTGTATATAGCCTCCAAATTGACTCTGTACCGGTACCCCCTGTATATAGCCTCCACATTGACTCTGTACTGGTACCCCCTGTATATAGCCTCCACATTGACTCTGTACTGGTACCCCCTGTATATAGTCTCCACATTGACTCTGTACCGGTACCCCCTGTATATAGCCTCCACATTGACTCTGTACCGGTACCCCCTGTATATAGCCTCCACATTGACTCTGTACCGGTACCCCCTGTATATAGCCTCCACATTGACTCTGTACTGGTACCCCCTGTATATAGCCTCCACATTGACTCTGTACCGGTACCCCCTGTATATAGCCTCCACATTGACTCTGTACCAGTACCTCCTGTATATAGCCTCCACATTGACTCTGTACCGGTACCCCCTGTATATAGCATCGCTATTGTTATTCTACTGCTGCTATTTCATTATTTGTTACTTTTATTTTCTATTTTTTACTTAGACATTTTTTGTTTGTTAAGAGCTTGCATTTCACTGTAATGTGAACATTTTGATTTGATTTGCAGCTGGCCTATCTAGCGGAAAAACAGCTGCGTTCTGCCTCCATGGCAAGACTATCAACCTTTCTACTGGCACCCAGTGTCAGGGTCAAAAGTAGTGTACTATATAGGGAATAGGGTGCCATTTGGGATGCTGACAGGTATTCCCCACTGGGACAAAACTGCTCTTGCCTGGCTGGGTGTAAACTTTGTTTAAAGTGCATATGTGATCTTTACTTAACCAGGCAAGTCAATTAAAAACAAATTCTCATTTACAATGCCAGCCTACCAGGGAACAGTGGGTTAACTGCCTTGTTCAGAGGAACAGTGGGTTAACTGCCTTGTTCAGGGGAACAGTGGGTTAACTGCCTTGTTCAGGGGAACAGTGGGTTAACTGCCTTGTTCAGGGGAACAGTGGGTTTAACTGCCTTGTTCAGGGGAACAGTGGGTTTAACTGCCTTGTTCAGGGGAACAGTGGGTTAACTGCCTTGTTCAGAGGAACAGTGGGTTAACTGCCTTGTTCAGGGGAACAGTGGGTTTAACTGCCTTGTTCAGGGGAACAGTGGGTTAACTGCCTTGTTCAGGGGAACAGTGGGTTTAACTGCCTTGTTCAGGGGAACAGTGGGTTTAACTGCCTTGTTCAGGGGAACAGTGGGTTTAACTGCCTTGTTCAGGGGAACAGTGGGTTAACTGCCTTGTTCATTCAGGGGAACAGTGGGTTAACTGCCTTGTTCAGGGGAACAGTGGGTTTAACTGCCTTGTTCAGGGGCAGAATAACAGATATTTTACCTTGTCAGCTCGGGGATTCGATCCAGCAACCGTTCGGTAACTGGCCCGACGCTCTAACCACTCGGCTACCTGCCGCCCCCTGTCCATCTTGTTCACCTCACTAGAATGCTGACGACACAGGTTATTTAAGGTTATGTATATCCATTACTCAACTGTGAGTTATTTCTCTGAGTTTTACAGTTTTGATTCTTCTTTTCTGGCAGCCTCACTTCTCAAACATCTTTCAATGGTCGGTGTCTTTTTCCCTTGCACACCCTGCAAAATCAAACAGGAAGCAGAAAGGGACTAAAAATACATATAGATTAATGCTGAATAGGAGGAAACCTAGAAATCCCTCTGCATTGGAAAGCGAATGGAGAGGCGGCGATATGAAGCTTAACGTCAAGGCTGGTTTACTACTGCTGAGTTATGATGTCTTTATTACTCTGTTATTTTGTCCGCACATCAACGGTGAAGGTTTCATCTCTCTTTACAAAAGCAGGCAGAGGCATTTTCCTACAGGGCCTTGATCTTTAAAGTTGAGCCCATCGGAATGGCTGTGAAGATCAACCCAGGTGATTTCAACATGGCTGATTTAAGTGAGGCGAAAGCTTTAGTGAGAACCTCCAGGGGCTGATTATCCATAGGGCATTTCAGGCCAATGCCAGAAGGAGCTGGTGAATTTTTTACCCAGTGGGCCTGTCTAAATTTGTTTTTTTTGGGGGTGGGGGGGGGGGATTATAATTTTTGGGTTAATAATGAGGTAATAAGTGGAAGAAATGGGCCAGTATGTTCAAAACGCCAGGGTCCATTTCTGGTTTTGGTCCATCCCTGAGCACCTCTTGCCCAAACACCATTCCAGGACTTTTAGTCTCTCTGGCTTAGACGTGTGTGTGTGTGTGTCATGCAAAATTATTTTTTGGACATTGCAACCATAGCATGCCATTCCGATTGGAGTCTAAGGCTAGTCCAAGATGAAGTCAGTGGAACATGCATTGATGTGCACATTTGGTCATTGGGGCCTGTAGTGTGACTGCATTACCATAAGCTCTGCAGTATTAAATATTAAAGTATGCTTTGTTTTGGAAACTCCTGTTGCACATTGTTTGACATTCAACTAAAACGCTAAGCCAGTGAGAAGAACTGTGACATAACGAAGTGAATGTTGTAATGTGTTTATTCCCCTCTGTAGAAAACAACTAGTTTCTACTGTTCACTGAGCCATACCCCTCTGTAGAAAACTAGTTTCTACTGTTCACTGAGCCATTCCCTCTGTAGAAAACTAGTTTCTACTGTTCACTGAGCCATACCCCTCTGTAGAAAACTAGTTTCTACTGTTCACTGAGCCATACCCCTCTGTAGAAAACTAGTTTCTACTGTTCACTGAGCCATTCCCCTCTGTAGAAAACAACTAGTTTCTACTGTTCACTGAGCCATACCCCTCTGTAGAAAACTAGTTTCTACTGTTCACTGAGCCATTCCCCTCTGTAGAAAACAACTAGTTTCTACTGTTCACTGAGCCATACCCCTCTGTAGAAAACTAGTTTCTACTGTTCACTGAGCCATTCCCTCTGTAGAAAACTAGTTTCTACTGTTCACTGAGCCATACCCCTCTGTAGAAAACTAGTTTCTACTGTTCACTGAGCCATTCCCCTCTGTAGAAAACAACTAGTTTCTACTGTTCACTGAGCCATACCCCTCTGTAGAAAACTAGTTTCTACTGTTCACTGAGCCATTCCCTCTGTAGAAAACTAGTTTCTACTGTTCACTGAGCCATACCCCTCTGTAGAAAACTAGTTTCTACTGTTCACTGAGCCATTCCCCTCTGTAGAAAACTAGTTTCTACTGTTCACTGAGCCATTCCCCTCTGTAGAAAACAACTAGTTTCTACTGTTCACTGAGCCATTCCCCTCTGTAGAAAACTAGTTTATACTGTTCACTGAGCCATACCCCTCTGTAGAAAACTAGTTTCTACTGTTTACTGAACCATTCCCCTCTGTAGAAAACTAGTTTCTACTGTTCACTGAGCCATTTCCCTCTGGAAGTATCCTCAATGGCCTACAACAGCTAAGTGCTTAGCGGGTGAATGTACACACGCGTTAACAATCCCCGACCCTCCAATACGCTCTGACATTGACATTAGGCAGACGCTGGGGGAGTGTGTTTTTTTTGGTATAATATTTTTAGCCTGGGAAGGAAATCAGAGACAGAGATTGCTATGTGACAACAACAGAAACACAAAGGTCCCGTTCCATCGCTCACTCTCGTCTCTGTCAACCATAATCTCTTCCTCTGTCTCAGTCCTTGGCTTGTGGCGCTCTCTTTCCATGCGTCCCAAATGGCACCCTATTCCTTATATAGTGCCATACTGTTGACAAAAGGAAAATCAAAAGAAGTGCACAGTATAGGGAATAGGGTGAAATTTGGGAAGCACCCTTCATCACAGCCTCAGCCACCTATATGAGGAGGGAAATAGAGGAGGATGGGAGTGAATGAGTAAGCATGCACTCCCACTTCTACCTTAGCTCCTCCTCCTCTTAACTCAAACCAAATAATTGTTCCTCCTGGATCAAATGGAGGCGCTGCATCTGACACACTGCAGCAGGAGAGGAGTGGGTTTAGAGGAGCACTCCCTATCACATGAAGAAGAGGAGTCTGACAGAGAGAGAGAAGGAGGGAGGGAGAAAGATATAGAGAGGGATGGAGAGAGAGAGTGATAAAGAGAGAGTGTAGAGGTAGAGAGGGAGTCTGTAAGAGCGATAGGGAGAGGGAGGGAGGGAGGGAGGGAGGGAGGGAGGGAGGGAGGGAGGGAGGGAGGGAGGGAGGGAGGGAGGGAGGGAGAGAGAGGGAGACAAAAAGAGAGAGTGCACTGATTGGCCCATGATATTCCTAACTACAGCCCTTGTCTGCGGTATACTCCCCTAGGGGTCATTTATCTAACTCCCCAAGCCACTAAACACCTACAATACCACCCATACGCCGCCTGAAAAGGTTACACTGCTGAGACAAATTGATTTACAATAATCACTAGCTCCCCTTGCTGATTGATAAGCTCGAGTTAATATTTCGGGGGGGGGGGGCAGAGGGGAACTTGCAAAGGCAGACAAAAAGCTGTGGTAACACAGGCGCACCGAGCGAATGAATGAAGCTCCCTTTCGCTCCGGTTTCAGTGTAATATTATTTCAACAGTTCTTCAATTTGTTCTCCCTTGAGTCAGGTGCGAGAGGAACAATGGAGTCAGTCGAATGGGATTGTTTCATGTAATTGAATGTTGAGGCTGCTCAGGGCTGGGCTGGTCTGGTGGAAGTTTGGTGGGAGAAGGAAGCAGGCCGTTGTGTCCAGAACCTGATGAAAGTACTATAATGTAATGTGGAGAAGAGAGTGTCTTCCCAGCGGGGGACACACACATCAGAGAGACTACAGTTCCTGTTATCTTTCAGAATTCCCCCCTCTACTCAGATCCACTGGCAACACCAAACACACTCCTCAACTATTCCCAAATGACACCCTATCCCTGATTTCAGTACACTACTAATGGCGCTTGTCAAAAGTAGTGCACTACATTGGTCAAAAGTACTGTGCTAAACCGGTCAACAGTACTGCACTACACTGGACAAAAGTACTGCACTACATTGGACAAAAGTACTGCACTACACTGGACAAAAGTACTGCACTACACTGGGGATAGGGTGTCATTTGGGATGTAACCGCTAACATGACTACGTCAACATTGCTTGTCTCATGGTCTTGTCTGTTGCATCATGGGAGAAGGTGAGTAAGCAACAATGTCTCGACAAAAAAAAAGCAACATCTTGCAGAGTGTTAGAGACCATCATGCATTTTGAGATCAAAATGGTCTTCGTCTTGGTACGGGAACAGGATGTGTGTCTGAAAGCCATTTTTGGGGCAGATTCATTTCTGCAGTGAATGTAGAAAACACTCATATCGACTGTACATGATTAAATCACATTTTACAGCAATAAAACAAATGTTCTAGACTGAAATCTGTGGGGGGAAAACAATTTTCTGCAATATCTCTGTAACTGCCAGTGTGTCTGTCTGCCAGTGTTGTACATAGTGATCGTTGTCATGGCATTTTTCAAACTTGCTGATGCTATCGCCTACTGTCAAACATAATGGCAACGTTATCACAATGTCAGGGCAACATTGAGATAATGTTCTCCTTTATCATGAGAAGTTAAGCTGAGCAGCACTCCGGCTCCGTCTGGGCCTTCTGATGCAGAGTCCCAAATGGTACTCTGATCCCCATATACTGCACTACTTTTCAACAGAGCCCTATGGGTTTCCCTATAGCCCCTGGTCAAAAGTAATGCACTAGGGAATAGGGTGCCACGAAAAGGGTGCCATTTGGGACACAAGCCAGAGATTCTCCCACAGAGTCCTGAGGCGACTGTCACAGAGCGCAGCAGTTAGTGGTTATCTCGGAAAACACCCCCCCCCGTCCGTCCGTCCGTCCGTCCACCCGCGATAAAGACTTGGAGCTGGAGTCTAGAGGCAGAATTGGGGATATGAGTCAGGCTAAAGGACAGGCTGAGTCTACGCTGTCTGACGAGATCCTCGTCAAAATTTAATAACTCTGTTTCAAAAACCTCTCCAAGAAGGGGGTGGCGATGGGATTGAATGAATGTCACTGGAAAGCAATACATTGTGTCGTTAACAATGTTGTAATGCTGACAGAGTTCTGTCCTTTCTATAATACTGTAATACACCTCCTGGTAGGCAGAGGAAATGTTCTGCCTCCAAACCCTCTAGTCAGATCCTCTGGAAAACCGAACCTCTAGAAACCATAACATCTAGAAACCAGATCCTCTAGAAAACAGATCCTCTAGAAACCAGATCCTCTAGAAAACAGAACCTTTGATATATGACACTAAGAACCAGAGGCTAAGATCTGACAAATAAAACATTTATTGCCATAATAAAAGTAACATCTTATCTCTGTCCTAAATGGCACCCTGTTCTCTATGGGCTTCCCCAATGGACCCTGGTCAAAAGTAGTGCACTATAAAGGGAAACAGAACCTCTAGAAACCAGATCCTCTAGAAAACAGAACCTCTAGAAACCAGACCCTCTAGAAACCAGATCCTCTAGAAAACAGAACCTATAGAAACCAGATCCTCTAGAAACCAGAACCTATAGAAACCAGATCCTCTAGAAAACATAACCTCTAGAAACCAGACCCTCTAGAAACCAGATCCTCTAGAAAACAGAACCTATAGAAACCAGATCCTCTAGAAACCAGAACCTGAAGAAAACAGAACCTCTAGAAACCAGACCCTCTAGAAACCAGATCCTCTAGAAAACAGAACCTATAGAAACCAGATCCTCTAGAAACCAGAGCATCTAGAAACCAGATCCTCTATAAACCAGATCCTCTAGAAAGAACCTCTAGAAACCAGATCCTCTAGAAACAAGAACCCCTAGAAACCAGATCCTCTAGAAAACCAGATCCTCTAGAAAACAGAACCTCTAGAAACCAGAACCTCTAGAAACCAGATCCTCTAGAAAACCGAACCTCTATAAACCAGATCCTCTAGAAAACAGATCCTCTAGAAACCAGAACATCTAGAAACCAGAACATCTAGAAACCAAAACCTCTAGAAACCAGATCCTCTAGAAAACCGAACCTCTAGAAACCAGATCCTCTAGAAAACAGAACCTCTAGAAACCAGAACATCTAAAAACCAAAACCTCTAGAAACCAAACCTCTAGAAACCAGAACATCTAGAAACCAAAACCTATAGAAACCAAACCTCTAGAAACCAGAACATCTAGAAACCAAAACCTCTAGAAACCAAACCTCTAGAAACCAGAACCTCTAGAAACCAAAACCTCTAGAAACCAAACCTCTAGAAACCAGATCCTCTAGAAAACAGAACCTCTAGAAAACCAAACCTCTAGAAACCAAAACCTATAGAAACCAGATCCTCTAGAAACCAGAACATCTAGAAACCAGAACCTCTAGAAACTAGCCTAATGCTGTACTTTCAACCAGATGTATTTGATATATGACACTAAGAACCAGAGGCTAAGATCTGACAAATAAAACATTTATTGCCATAATAAAAGTAACATCTTATCTCTGTCCTAAATGGCACCCTGTTCTCTATGGGCTTCCCCAATGGACCCTGGTCAAAAGTAGTGCACTATAAAGGGAATAGGGCTCCATTCGGCTTTCAGAGCTTACTTTCCTAATGGTCTCTCTGACAGGCAGACAGCTGCCAGTAAAACAGGAAGACTTATCAGAGCCCAAGGTGATGTTTTGTGTCGGCATTCTGACCTTGACTAGCTGAGCAAACAGACCATGTGCAAGAGGACAGCTAAATCAAATCTTATTTGTCACATGCGCCAAATACAACAGGTATTAACCAACAATGCAGTTTTAATGCTGTGGGGATGTTTTTCAGCGTCAGGGACTGGGAGACTAGTCAGGATCGAGGCAAAGATGAACGGAACAAAGTACAGAGGGATCCTTGATGAAAACCTGCTACAGAGTGCTCAGGACCTCAGACTGGGGCAGAGGTTCACCTTTCAACAGGACAATGACCCTAAGCAGCCAGCCAAGACAATGCAGGTGTGGCTTTGGGACAAGTCTCTGAATATCCTTTAGTGACCCAGCCAGAGCCCTGACTTGAACCCGATCGAACATCTCTGGAGAGACCTGAAAATAGCTGTGCAGCAACGCTCCCCATCTAACCTGACAGAGCTTGAGAGGATCTGCAGAGAAGAATGGGAGAAACTCCCCAAATACAGGTGTGCCAAGCTTGTAGCGTCATACCCAAGAAGACTCAAGGCTGTAATCCCTGCCAAAGGTGCTTCTTCAAAGTACTGAGTAAAGGGTCTGAATACTTATGTAAATGTAATATTTCATAAGCAAAAACTTCTTAAAACCTGTTTTTGCTTTGTCATTATAAGGTGTGTAGATTGATGAGGGGAAAAAAACGATTTAATCCCTTTTAGAATAAGGCTGTAACGTAACATTTGGAAAAAGTCAAGGGGTCTGAATAATTTCCAAAGGCACTGTACCTGATTAAATTGTTTTTAACAACGAAAGGCAGTTCATCAGTACTTCTACTAATACCAAAAAGTTGTACTCCTTTAGATTGTGTGTAAACACAATGTACCAACTTGGTCTTTTGTTGTCAGAGTTAGTGTTACCAACTAATATGTTGTTGAGTGGACGTTAGCCCTTACCCTGTTAGCCCTAGCCCTTACCCTGTTACCCAAGCCACAGATGGTCCACTCTGCTACCACACGGCAAATGGTAACAATGCACCAAGTCTGGAACCAACAGGACCGTGGAACAGCTTCTATCCCCAAGCTATAAAACTTCTAAACAAGACTGCTAAATAGCAGACTACCAACCCTGACCCTTCTGTTGTTGTACTAACTCTCTTACACTGACTCTACCCACACACACTGGACTCTACCCACACACACTGGACTCTACCCACACGCACTGGACTCTACCCACACACACTGGACTCTACCCACACACACTGGACTCTACCCACACACACTGGACTCTTCCCCCTACTGCGGGTAAGTCTGGTGCTGTTTCCCCCTACTGCGGGTCTCATCTTTAAGTCTGGTGCTGTTTCTCCCTACTGCGGGTCTCATCTTTAAGTCTGGTGCTGTTTCTCCCTACTGCGGGTCTCATCTTTAAGTCTGGTGCTGTTTCACCCTACTGCGGGTCTCATCTTTAAGTCTGGTGCTGTTTCACCCTACTGCGGGTCTCATCTTTAAGTCTGGTGCTGTTTCCCCCTACTGCGGGTCTCATCTTTAAGTCTGGTGCTGTTTCCCCCTACTGCTGGTCTCATCTTTAAGTCTGGTGCTGTTTCTCCCTACTGCGGGTCTCATCTTTAAGTCTGGTGCTGTTTCACCCTACTGCGGGTCTCATCTTTAAGTCTGGTGCTGTTTCTCCCTACTGCGGGTCTCATCTTTAAGTCTGGTGCTGTTTCTCCCTACTGCGGGTCCCATCTTTAAGTCTGGTGCTGTTTCACCCTACTGCGGGTCTCATCTTTAAGTCTGGTGCTGTTTCTCCCTACTGCGGGTCCCATCTTTAAGTCTGGTGCTGTTTCACCCTACTGCGGGTCTCATCTTTAAGTCTGGTGCTGTTTCCCCCTACTGCGGATTCCATCTTTAAGTCTGGTGCTGTTTCTCCCTACTGCGGGTCTCATCTTTAAGTCTGGTGCTGTTTCTCCCTACTGCGGGTCTCATCTTTAAGTCTGGTGCTGTTTCCCCCTACTGCGGGTCTCATCTTTAAGTCTGGTGCTGTTTCACCCTACTGCGGGTCTCATCTTTAAGTCTGGTGCTGTTTCACCCTACTGCGGGTCTCATCTTTAAGTCTGGTGCTGTTTCACCCTACTGCGGGTCTCATCTTTAAGTCTGGTGCTGTTTCACCCTACTGCGGGTTCCATCTTTAAGTCTGGTGCTGTTTCACCCTACTGCGGGTCCCATCTTTAAGTCTGGTGCTGTTTCACCCTACTGCGGATTCCATCTTTAAGTCTGGTGCTGTTTCTCCCTACTGCGGATTCCATCTTTAAGTCTGGTGCTGTTTCCCCCTACTGCGGATTCCATCTTTAAGTCTGGTGCTGTTTCTCCCTACTGCGGGTCCCATCTTTAAGTCTGGTGCTGTTTCACCCTACTGCGGATTCCATCTTTAAGTCTGGTGCTGTTTCCCCCTACTGCTGGTCTCATCTTTAAGTCTGGTGCTGTTTCACCCTACTGCGGGTCCCAATTTTAAGTCTGGTGCTGTTTCTCCCTACTGTGGATTCCATCTTTAAGTCTGGTGCTGTTTCACCCTACTGTGGATTCCATCTTTAAGTCTGGTGCTGTTTCCCCCTACTGCGGGTCCCATCTTTAAGTCTGGTGCTGTTTCACCCTACTGCGGGTCCCATCTTTAAGTCTGGTGCTGTTTCACCCTACTGCGGGTCTCATCTTTAAGTCTGGTGCTGTTTCCCCCTACTGCGGATTCCATCTTTAAGTCTGGTGCTGTTTACCCCTACTGTGGATTCCATCTTTAAGTCTGGTGCTGTTTCCCCCTACTGCGGGTCTCATCTTTAAGTCTGGTGCTGTTTCACCCTACTGCGGGTCCCAATTTTAAGTCTGGTGCTGTTTCTCCCTACTGCGGGTCCCATCTTTAAGTCTGGTGCTGTTTCCCCCTACTGCGGGTCTCATCTTTAAGTCTGGTGCTGTTTCACCCTACTGCGGGTCCCAATTTTAAGTCTGGTGCTGTTTCACCCTACTGCGGGTCTCATCTTTAAGTCTGGTGCTGTTTCTCCCTACTGCGGGTCCCATCTTTAAGTCTGGTGCTGTTTCCCCCTACTGCGGGTCTCATCTTTAAGTCTGGTGCTGTTTCACCCTACTGCGGGTCCCAATTTTAAGTCTGGTGCTGTTTCTCCCTACTGCGGGTCCCATCTTTAAGTCTGGTGCTGTTTCCCCCTACTGCGGGTCTCATCTTTAAGTCTGGTGCTGTTTCACCCTACTGCGGGTCCCAATTTTAAGTCTGGTGCTGTTTCTCCCTACTGCGGGTCCCATCTTTAAGTCTGGTGCTGTTTCACCCTACTGCGGGTCTCATCTTTAAGTCTGGTGCTGTTTCCCCCTACTGCGGGTCTCATCTTTAAGTCTGGTGCTGTTTCCCCCTACTGCGGGTCTCATCTTTAAGTCTGGTGCTGTTTCACCCTACTGCGGGTCTCATCTTTAAGTCTGGTGCTGTTTCACCCTACTGCGGGTCTCATCTTTAAGTCTGGTGCTGTTTCACCCTACTGCGGGTCTCATCTTTAAGTCTGGTGCTGTTTCACCCTACTGCGGGTCTCATCTTTAAGTCTGGTGCTGTTTCACCCTACTGCGGGTCTCATCTTTAAGTCTGGTGCTGTTTCCCCCTACTGCGGGTCTCATCTTTAAGTCTGGTGCTGTTTCACCCTACTGCGGGTTCCATCTTTAAGTCTGGTGCTGTTTCACCCTACTGCGGGTCCCATCTTTAAGTCTGGTGCTGTTTCACCCTACTGCGGGTCCCATCTTTAAGTCTGGTGCTGTTTCCCCCTACTGCGGATTCCATCTTTAAGTCTGGTGCTGTTTCACCCTACTGCGGATTCCATCTTTAAGTCTGGTGCTGTTTCACCCTACTGCGGGTCTCATCTTTAAGTCTGGTGCTGTTTCACCCTACTGCGGATTCCATCTTTAAGTCTGGTGCTGTTTCACCCTACTGCGGATTCCATCTTTAAGTCTGGTGCTGTTTCACCCTACTGCGGGTCCCATCTTTAAGTCTGGTGCTGTTTCCCCCTACTGTGGATTCCATCTTTAAGTCTGGTGCTGTTTCACCCTACTGCGGATTCCATCTTTAAGTCTGGTGCTGTTTCACCCTACTGCGGGTCTCATCTTTAAGTCTGGTGCTGTTTCACCCTACTGCGGGTCTCATCTTTAAGTCTGGTGCTGTTTCCCCCTACTGCGGGTTCCATCTTTAAGTCTGGTGCTGTTTCTCCCTACTGTGGATTCCATCTTTAAGTCTGGTGCTGTTTCCCCCTACTGCGGATTCCATCTTTAAGTCTGGTGCTGTGTACGGATGATCTAAGCCATGCTCCCAGAAAAACACAACTTAAATGCACACACACACCCAAACACACACAACTCCTTTGAGGGAAGGCACCAGTGCACACACACAGAAACATGTCTTGAAAAGAAGCCTGTCAAATGAGAGTTAAAAGACAGTTAAGGGAGAAACCAACCCCACAGTCCTACTCTACATTCCCTCCACGTATCACAGGACCCAGCTGAATCAGGCAGGAATCCAAAAACCAACCCCACAGTCCTACTCCACAGTCCAACTCCACAGTCCAACCCCACAGTCCTACTCCGCAGTCCTACTCCACAGTCCTAGGTCCTACTCCACAGTCCTATTCTACAGTCCTACTCTACAGTCCTAGGTCCTACTCCACAGTCCTATTCTACAGTCCTACTCTACAGTCCTAGGTCCTACTCCACAGTCCTACTCTACAGTCCTAGGTCCTACTCCACAGTCCTACTCCACAGTCCTACTCTACAGTCCTACTCCACAGTCCTAGGTCCTACTCCACAGTCCTACTTCACAGTCCTACTCCACAGTCCTAGGTCCTACTCCGCAGTCCTACTCCACAGTCCTAGGTCCTACTCCACAGTCCTACTTCACAGTCCTACTCCACAGTCCTAGGTCCTACTCCACAGTCCTACTCCACATCCTACTCCACAGTCCTAGATCCTACTCCACATCCTACTCCACAGTCCTAGATCCTACTCCACAGTCCTACTCTACAGTCCTAGATCCTACTCCACAGTCCTACTCTACAGTCCTAGATCCTACTCCAGTCCCACTCTACAGTCCTAGATCCTACTCCACAGTCCTACTCTACAGTCCTAGATCCTACTCCAGTCCCACTCTACAGTCCTAGATCCTACTCCACAGTCCCACTCCACAATCCTACTCCACAATCCTACTCCACAGTCCTACTCCACAGTCCTACTCCACAGTCCTACTCCACAGTCCTACTCTACATTCCCTCCACGTATCACACCAGGACCCAGCTGAACCAGGCAGGAATCCAAAAACCAACCCCAGCCACACTACCTAAGCAGATCAGAGGAAATGTACTCTGTAAGCTACTTACTACACAGCTGCCCAATAATTCCACCCAGAAGTGACACTGACACATTGGCTGAGTCTCAAATGTCAACATATTCCCTATATAGTGCACTACTTTCGGGTCCATTATTCCCTATTTAAGTAGTGCACTATATAGGGAACAGTGTGCCATGTTGGACACGGGCATTTTCTCCGTCTCTCGGGAGTCGGGTTCCATCCCCATCACTACACCTTCCTGACAGCCTATCAGGAGCGAGGAATAACATGTCTGCACCACTTTGTCGAGGGGATTAACGAAGACGGGCATTTCCTTAGTCTTGTGATCAAGCCTCTTCTAAATATGTATGTTGAATATTAGTTCCTTTGGCTACTATTTTACTGTAAAAACAAGCTGCTCGAGTACCAAGTTATAAGTAATGCAGTAGAGTGTTGGAGGAAGAACTTTCCCACCACCTCAGCAACACTCAACTCACCAGTTTGCTCTCCTCAGAATGCTTGTTTTCACTGGTCAACAGAGGCTCAGACATGTCTACTGTTACTCTGATAATACTGCTAAATCAACAGCTTTGACTGTCAGGCTGTCCTCAGCCTTGTTATTCCTGTCTGGTGTTACCTAGGGCGACACTGACATGTTGCTAGACATTGCAGCAAATTCAAGTCATAACAGCCAAAAAAAAAAAGGTTTAAGATGTTAGTCATAACGATGTGTGTAAGGTGGACACAAGCAGACAGGCCACACTTTTACACACAGCAGCAGTATTACTGTTGTAGTAGTAGTAGTAGTAGTAGTAGTTGTAGTAGTAGTAGTAGTGGTAAAAGTGGTGGTAGTAGTAGTAGCAGTAGCAGTAGTAGTGGTAGTGGTAGTAGTAGTAGTAGTAGTAGTAGTAGTAGTAGTAGTAGCAGTAGTAGTAGCAGTAGTAGTGGTAGTAGTAGCGGTAGTAGCAGTAGTAGTAGTAGCAGTAGTAGTGGTAGTAGTAGTAGTAGTAGTGGTAAAAGTGGTGGTAGTAGTAGTAGCAGAAGTAGTGGTAGTAGTAGTAGTAGTAGTAGCAGTAGTAGTGGTAGTAGTAGCAGTAGTAGCAGTAGTAGTGGTACAAGTGGTGGTAGTAGTAGTAGTAGTAGCAGTAGTAGTGGTAGTAGTAGTAGTAGCAGTAGTAGCAGTAGTAGTGGTAAAAGTGGTGGTAGTAGTAGTAGTAGTAGCAGTAGTAGTGGTAGTAGTAGTAGTAGTAGTAGCAGTAGCAGTACAGGTAGTAGTAGTAGCGGCAGGAGCAGTATTACTGTTGTAGTAGTAGTAGCAGTAGTAGTGGTAGTGGTAGTAGTAGTAGTAGTAGTAGTAGTAGTAGTAGCAGTAGTAGTGGTAGTAGTAGCGGTAGTAGCAGTAGTAGTAGTAGCAGTAGTAGTGGTAGTAGTAGTAGTAGTGGTAAAAGTGGTGGTAATAGTAGTAGCAGTACCAGTACTAGTGGTGGTAGTAGTATTAGCAGTAGTAGTACAGGTAGTAGTAGTAGCGGCAGCAGCAGTATTACTGTTGTAGTAGTAGTAGCAGTAGTAGTGGTAAAAGTGGTGGTAGTAGCAGTAGCAGTACAGGGAGTAGTAGTAGTAGCAGTAGTAGCAGCAGCAGTAGTAGTAGCTCTAGCAATAGCAGCAGCGGTAGTAGTATTAGCAGTACCAGTACTAGTGGTGGTAGTAGTATTAGCAGTACCAGTACTAGTGGTGGTAGTAGCAGTAGTGGTAGTAGTAGTGATTGTAGCAGTACTAGTGGTGGTAGTAGTAGTATTAGCAGAAGCAGCAGCAGTAGTAGTAGTAGTGGTAGTAGTGGTGGTTGTAGCAGTAGTAGCAGTAGTGGTAGTAGTGGTTGTAGCAGTATTAGCAGTAGTAGTATCAGTAGCAATAGTATTAGGAGTAGTAGTAGTTGCAGTCGTGGTAATAATGGCAGTATTAGCAGTAGTAGTAGTATCAGTAGTAGTGGTAGTAGTATCAGTAGTAGCGGTAGTAGTATCAGTAGTAGTGGCACTATTAGCAGTAGCAGCAGTAATAGTAGTATCAGTAGTAGCGGTAGTAGTATCAGTAGTAGTGGCAGTATTAGCAGTAGCAGTAGTAGTAGCCGTAGTAGTATCAGTAGTAGTGGCAGTATTAGCAGTAGCAGCAGCAGTAGTAGTAGTATCAGTAGTAGCGGCACTATTAGCAGTAGCAGTAGTAGTAGTATCAGTAGTAGCGGTAGTAGTATCAGTAGTAGCAGTAGCAGCAGCAGTAGTAGTAGTATCAGTAGTAGCGGTAGTAGTATCAGTAGTAGTGGCAGTATTAGCAGTAGCAGTAGTATCAGTAGTAGCGGTAGTAGTATCAGTAGTAGTGGCAGTATTAGCAGTAGCAGCAGCAGTAGTAGTAGTAGTATCAGTAGTAGTGGCAGTATTAGCAGTAGCAGCAGCAGTAGTAGTAGTATCAGTAGTAGTGGCACTATTAGCAGTAGCAGTAGTAGTAGTATCAGTAGTAGCGGTAGTAGTATCAGTAGTAGCAGTAGCAGCAGCAGTAGTAGTAGTATCAGTAGTAGCGGTAGTAGTATCAGTAGTAGTGGCAATATTAGCAGTAGCAGTAGTATCAGTAGTAGCGGTAGTAGTATCAGTAGTAGTGGCAGTATTAGCAGTAGCAGCAGCAGTAGTAGTAGTATCAGTAGTAGCGGTAGTAGTATCAGTAGTAGTGGCAGTATTAGCAGTAGCAGCAGTAATAGTAGTATCAGTAGTAACGGTAGTAGTATCAGTAGTAGTGGCAGTATTAGCAGTAGCAGCAGTAATAGTAGTATCAGTAGTAACGGTAGTAGTATCAGTAGTAGTGGCAGTATTAGCAGTAGCAGTAGTATCAGTAGTAGCGGTAGTAGTATCAGTAGTAGTGGCAGTATTAGCAGTAGCAGCAGCAGTAGTAGCAGTAGTATTAGTAGTAGTGGGAGTATTAGCAGTAGCAGCAGCAGTAGTAGTAGTATCAGTAGTAGCGGCACTATTAGCAGTAGCAGTAGTAGTAGTATCAGTAGTAGCGGTAGTAGTATCAGTAGTAGTGGCAGTATTAGCAGTAGCAGTAGTATCAGTAGTAGCGGTAGTAGTATCAGTAGTAGTGGCAGTATTAGCAGTAGCAGCAGCAGTAGTAGTAGTAGTATCAGTAGTAGTGGCAGTATTAGCAGTAGCAGCAGCAGTAGTAGTAGTATCAGTAGTAGCGGCACTATTAGCAGTAGCAGTAGTAGTAGTATCAGTAGTAGCGGTAGTAGTATCAGTAGTAGCAGTAGCAGCAGCAGTAGTAGTAGTATCAGTAGTAGCGGTAGTAGTAGTGGCAGTATTAGCAGTAGCAGTAGTATCAGTAGTAGGTGTAGTAGTATCAGTGGTAGTGGCAGTATTAGCAGTAGCAGCAGCAGTAGTAGTAGTAGTATCAGTAGTAGTGGCAGTATTAGCAGTAGCAGCAGCAGTAGTAGTAGTATCAGTAGTAGCGGCACTATTAGCAGTAGCAGTAGTAGTAGTATCAGTAGTAGCGGTAGTAGTATCAGTAGTAGCAGTAGCAGCAGCAGTAGTAGTAGTATCAGTAGTAGCGGTAGTAGTATCAGTAGTAGTGGCAGTATTAGCAGTAGCAGTAGTATCAGTAGTAGGGGTAGTAGTATCAGTAGTAGTGGCAGTATTAGCAGTAGCAGCAGCAGTAGTAGTAGTATCGGTAGTAGTATCAGTAGTAGTTGCACTATTAGCAGTAGCAGCAGTAATAGTAGTATCAGTAGTAACGGTAGTAGTATCAGTAGTAGTGGCAGTATTAGCAGTAGCAGCAGTAATAGTAGTATCAGTAGTAACGGTAGTAGTATCAGTAGTAGTGGCAGTATTAGCAGTAGCAGTAGTATCAGTAGTAGCGGTAGTAGTATCAGTAGTAGTGGCAGTATTAGCAGTAGCAGCAGCAGTAGTAGTAGTAGTATCAGTAGTAGTGGCAGTATTAGCAGTAGCCGCAGCAGTAGTAGTAGTATCGGTGGTAGTATCAGTAGTAGTTGCACTATTAGCAGTAGCAGCAGTAATAGTAGTATCAGTAGTAGCGGTAGTAGTATCAGTAGTAGTGGCAGTATTAGCAGTAGTAGTGGCAGTATTAGCAGTAGCAGCAGTAATAGTAGTATCAGTAGTAACGGTAGTAGTATCAGTAGTAGTGGCAGTATTAGCAGTAGCAGCAGTAATAGTAGTATCAGTAGCAATAGTAGTAGGAGTAGTAGTAGTTGCAGTCGTGGTGGTACCAGTAGTAGTAGTTGCAGCAGCTGTCTACACAGGTACAGGCAGCACTAGAATCACTCCAGTATTTCATTGACAAGGTTCTAGCGGTGTGAAAGTCTGTTCTGGCAAGAGGCTGGAATGTATGCGTGTCAGAGCCTGTTAGAAGCAGGGTTGGCAGGTAGGGAGAAGGCTCAGCTCGGAGCTCGAGGCTGGTTCAGTGAAAAAGTAGTGCACTGTGGGACGTAGCCCCTTTCTGAAGGATCAGGCCCAGTACATACTAAGCCTTGTAACCCAGTCTGACAGTGACAGCACTCACTTAGCCTGCACTCTGCCCCAGGAAACATCAACACCCATTCCCTAGCCCTGCCATGATGCCATCACAGGCTACAGCCAAATGGCTGACTGACTGACAGCAGCACTCTGGCCATAACGTGTGTGTGGGCATATGTAGTGTGTGTGTGTTGGGGTATCAGTGTAAGTACTGTATGTGTGAGTGTGTGGGTAGAGTCCAGTGTGTGTGGGTAGAGTCCAGTGCGTGTGGGTAGAGTCCAGAGTGTGTGGGTAGAGTCCAGTGTGTGTGGGTAGAGTCCAGTGTGTGTGGGTAGAGTCCAGTGTGTGTAGGTAGAGTCCAGTGTGTGTGGGTAGAGTCCAGAGTGTGTGGGTAGAGTCCAGAGTGTGTGGGTAGAGTCCAGTGCGTGTGGGTAGAGTCCAGTGTGTGTGGGTAGAGTCCAGTGTGTGTGGGTAGAGTCCAGTGTGTGTGGGTAGAGTCCAGTGTGTGTGGGTAGAGTCCAGTGTGTGTGGGTAGAGTCCAGTGTGTGTGGGTAGAGTCCAGTGTGTGTGGGTAGAGTCCAGTGTGTGTGGGTAGAGTCCAGTGTGTGTGGGTAGAGTCCAGAGTGTGTGGGTAGAGTCCAGTGTGTGTGGGTAGAGTCCAGAGTGTGTGGGTAGAGTCCAGTGCGTGTGGGTAGAGTCCAGTGTGTGTGGGTAGAGTCCAGTGTGTGTGGGTAGAGTCAGTGTAAGAGAGTTAGTACAACAACAGAAGGGTCAGTGTTGGTAGTCTGCTATTTAGCAGTCTTGTTTAGAAGTTTTATAGCTTGGGGATAGAAGCTGTTCCAGGGTCCTGTTGGTTCCAGACTTGGTGCATTGTTACCATTTGCCGTGTGGTAGCAGAGTGGACCGTCTGTGGCTTGGGTAACAGGGTAAGGGCTAGGGCTAACAGGGTAAGGGCTAACGTCCACTCAACAACATATTAGTTGGTAACACTAACACTGACAACAAAATACCAAGTTGGTGTGTTGTGTTTACACACAATCTAAAGGAGTACAACTTTTTGGTATTAGTAGAAGTACTGATGAACTGCCTTTCGTTGTTAAAAACAATTTAATCAGGTACAGTGCCTTTGGAAATTATTCAGACCCCTTGACTTTTTCCAAATGTTATGTTACAGCCTTATTCTAAAAGGGATTAAATCGTTTTTTCCCCTCATCAATCTACACCCAACACCTTATAATGACAAAACAAAAACAGGTTTTAAGAAGTTTTTGCTAATGAAATATTACATTTACATAAGTATTCAGACCCTTTACTCAGTACTTTGAAGAAGCACCTTTGGCAGGGATTACAGCCTTGAGTCTTCTTGGGTATGACGCTACAAGCTTGGCACACCTGTATTTGGGGAGTTTCTCCCATTCTTCTCTGCAGATCCTCTCAAGCTCTGTCAGGTTAGATGGGGAGCGTTGCTGCACAGCTATTTTCAGGTCTCTCCAGAGATGTTCGTTCGGGTTCAATCCGGGCTCTGGCTGGGTCACTAAAGGATATTCAGAGACTTGACCCAAAGCCACACCTGCATTGTCTTGGCTGGGTGCTTAGGGTCATTGTCCTTTTGGAAGGTGAACCTCTGCCCCAGTCTGAGGTCCTGAGCACTCTGTAGCAGGTTTTCATCAAGGATCCCTCTGTACTTTGTTCCGTTCATCTTTACCTCGATCCTGACTAGTTTCCCAGTCCCTGACGCTGAAAAACATACCCACAGCATGACGCTGCCACCACCATGCTTCACCGTAGGGATGGTGACAGATTTCCTCCAGATGTAACGCTTGGCATTCAGGCCAGAGTTTAATTTTGGCTTCATCAGACCAGAGAATCTTGTTTTGTCATGGTCTGAGAGTCTTTATGTGCCTTTTGGTAAACTCCAAGTGGGCTGTCATGTGCTTTTTTACTGAGGAGTGGCTTCCGTCTGGCCACTCTACCATAAAGGCCTGATTGGTGGAGTGCTGCAGAGATGGTTGTCCTTCTGGAAGGTTCTCCCATCTCCTCAGAGGAACTCTACAGCTCTGTCAGAGGGTCACCTCCCTGTCCATGGCCCTTCTCACCTGATTGCTCAGTTTGGCCGAGCGGACAGCTCTAGGAAGATTTCCAAACTTCTTCCATTTTAAGAATGATGGAGGCCACTGTGTTCTTGGGGACCTTCAATGCTGAAGAAATGTTTTTGTATCCTTCCACAGATCTGTGCCTCGACACAATCCTGTCTCGAAGCTCTACGGACAATTCCTTCAATGTCATGGCTTGTTTTTTGGTCTGACATGACTGTCAACTGTGGGACCTTATATGGACAGGTTTGCCTTTCCATATCATGTCCAATCAATTGAATATACCACAGGTGGAATCCAATCAAGTCGTAGAAACATCTCAAGGATGATAAATGGTAACAGGATGTACCTGAGCAAGGGTCTGAATACATATGTAAGGTATTTCTGCTTTTCATTTTGTATAAATTTGCAAAACTGTCTAAAAACCTGTTTTTGCTTTGTCATTATGGGGTCATAATTTTTTTCCATACATTTTAGGTTAAGGCTGTAACATATCAAAATGTAGAAAAAGTCAAGGGGTCTGAATAGTTTTTTAAATGTTTATTTTTATACAGTGTGTGCAAATGAGGTAGGATAAGGGAGGTAAGGCAATAAATAGGCCATGGTGGCGAAGTAATTACAATATAGCAATTAAACACTGGAATGGTAGATGTGCAGAAGATGAATGTGCAAGTAGAGATACTGGGGTGCAAAGGAGCAAGATAAATAAATACAGTATGGGGATGAGGTAGTTGGATGGGCTACTTACAGATGGGCTAGGTGCAGGTGCAGATCTGTGAGCTGCTCTGACAGCTGGTGCTTAAAGCTAGTGAGGTAGATATGAGTCTCACTTTCCCAAGGCATTGTATGTTTTAATTATATAAAGTTGTTTTTTCAAGAAAGGATCCAAGAAGAGAATAGGCATGTTGTACTTGAGACGACCTGGAAATATCTAAACACACTCATCCAATTTCATCCACACACACACTAACACACAGACTACCTCCCCTCTGAGGTGATAATTGGGGTGTTTTCCCTCTGTGTCTCTCTCTCCCTCTGTCTTTCTTCCTGTCTCTCTTCCTCTGTCTCTCTCTCTCCCTCTGTTTCTCTCTTCCTCGGTCTCTGTCTCTCCCGCTGTGTCTCTCTCTCCCTCTGTGTCTCTCTCTCCCTCTGTCTTTCTTCCTCTGTCTCCCTCTTCCTCTCTCTCTTTTCCTCTCTCTTTTTTCCTCTCTTCCTCGGTCTCCCTCTTCCTCCCTCTCTCTCTCCCCTTCCCCCCCTCTCTCTCTCCCCTTCTCCCCCCTCTCTCTTTCTCTTCCCCTATCTCTCTATCTTCCTTTATCTCAGCCTCTCCCTCTCTTCCGCTGTCTCACCCGAATATCACGTCTACAATGCAAACAGCCCTTATGGTAGATTATATTAAAATGATTTTAAGGATAATACTACATTTGACCTCAGGTATCAAGGCATTTAAAGCCGAGCGTTCGCCAGTGGTCGACATTAGCATAACCTGACATTGAACTACCTCGTTTCGTGCCTACTCAAATATGTCTCGAACATGAGGCGTGCCATGTGTTTTCAATATTAATATTTCAGATCGGGGAAGAGCATGCGGTAGAAAAGGAAAAGGCTTTTGATTTTGAAGATTTAGTCTTTAGTCTCAAATGCCAACCTATTCCCTATATAGTACACTACTTCAGACCAGAGCCCTATTCCCTATATAGTCCACTACTATAGACCAGGGCCCTATTCCCTATATAGTACACTACTTCAGACCAAAGCCCTATTCCCTATATAGTACACTACTTTAGACCAGAGCCCTATTCCCTATATAGTACACTACTTCAGACCAGAGCCCTATTCCCTATATAGTACACTACTTTAGACCAGAGCCCTATTCCCTATATAGTGCACTACTTCAGACCAGAGCCCTATTCCCTATATAGTACACTACTTTAGACCAGAGCCCTATTCCCTATATAGTACACTACTATAGACCAGAACCCTATTCCCTATATAGTCCACTACTATAGACCAGAACCCTATTCCCTATATAGTGCACTACTTCAGACCAGAGCCCTATTCCCTATATAGTCCACTACTATAGACCAGAACCCTATTCCCTATATAGTCCACTACTATAGACCAGAAACCTATTCCCTATATAGTCCACTACTATAGACCAGGGCCCTATTCCCTATATAGTACACTACTTCAGACCAGAGCCCTATTCCCTATATAGTACACTACTTTAGACCAGAGCCCTATTCCCTATATAGTACACTACTTTAGACCAGGGCCCTATTCCCTATATAGTACACTACTTTAGACCAGGGCCCTATTCCCTATATAGTACACTACTATAGACCAGAGCCCTGTTCCCTATATAGTACACTACTTTAGACCAGAGCCCTATTCCCTATATAGTGCACTACTTTAGACCTGAGCCCTGTTCCCTATATAGTACACTACTTTAGACCAGAGTCCTATTCCCTATATAGTGCACTACTTTAGACCAGAGCCCTGTTCCCTATATAGTACACTACTTTAGACCAGAGCCCTATTCCCTATATAGTGCACTACTTTAGACCAGAGCCCTGTTCCCTATATAGTACACTACTTTAGACCAGAGCCCTATTCCCTATATAGTGCACTACTTTAGACCAGAGCCCTGTTCCCTATATAGTACACTACTTTAGACCAGAGTCCTATTCCCTATATAGTGCACTACTTTAGACCAGAGCCCTGTTCCCTATATAGTACACTACTTTAGACCAGAGTCCTATTCCCTATATAGTGCACTACTTTAGACCAGAGCCCTGTTTCCTATATAGTACACTACTTTAGACCAGAGTCATATTCCCTATATAGTGCACTACTTTAGACCAGGGCCCTGTTCCCTATATAGTACACTACTTTCCACCAAGGCCCATAGGAGTCTGGTCAAAAGTAGTGCCTTCAGAAAGTATTCAAACTTGACCTTGTAAAAATGTTGTTTTTCACCCTGAATTTAAAATGGTTTATATTGAGATTGTTGGTCTGGCCTACATACAATACCCCATAATGTCAGAGTGGAATTATCTTTTTAGACATTTTACAAAATAATTGGATCAATAAGTATTCAGCTAATTTGTTATGGCAAGCCTAAATAAGTTCAGGAGTCCAAATTTGCTTAACAAGTCACATAATAAGCTACATGGACTCACTATGTGTGCAATCATAGTGTTTAACATGATTTTTGAATGACTACCTCATCTCTGTACCCCACACAAACAATTATCTCTAAGGTCCCTCAGTAAAGCAGTGAATTTCAAACACAGATTAGACCAGGGAGGTTTTCCAATGCCTCGCAAAGAAGGACACCTATTGGTAGATGGGTAAAGATACAAAAAGCAGACATTGAATATCCCTTTGAGCATGGTGAAGATATTAATTACACTTTGGATGGTGTAGCAATACATCCAGTCACTACAAAGATACAGGCATCCTTCCTAACTCAGTTGGCGGTGAGGAAGGAAACCGCTCAGGGATTTCACCTTGAGGCCAATGGTGACTTTAAAACAGTTACATAATTGAATGGCTGTGATAGGAGAAAACTGAGGATGGCTCAACTACATTGTAGTTACTCCACAATACTAACCTAAATGACAGAGTGAAAAGAAGGAAGCCTGCACAGGATAACAATATTCCAAAACATGCATCCTGTTTGCAACCAAGGCACTAAAGTAATACTGTAGAAAATGTAGCAAAGTAATTCACTTTTTGGCCTGAATACAAATCCAATACATGACATTACTGAGTACCACTCTCCATGGTGGTGGCTGCATCTTGTTACGGGTATGCTTGTAATAGTTAAGGACTGAGGAGTTTTTCAGGAAAAGAAAAATACAATGGAGCTAAATACAGGCAAAATCCTAGTGGAAAACCTGGTTCAGTCTACTTTCCACCAGACACTGGGAGATAAATACTGCTTTTAACAGGACAATAACACAACGCTGCACTGGAGTTGCTTACCAAGAAGACAGTGAAAGTTCCTGAGAGGCCGAGTTGCAGTTTTGACTTAAATCTACGGCAAGACCTGAAAATGTTTGTCTAGAAATGATCAACAACCAATTTGACAAATCTTTAAGAATTTTGAAAATAATAATGGGCAAATGTTGCACAATTCAGGTTTGGTAAAGTCTTAGAGACTTACCCAGAAAGACTCACAGCTGTAATCACTGTCAAAGGTGCCACTACAAAGTATTAACTCAGGGGTGTGAATACTTATGCAAATAAGATATTTCCTTATTTCATTTTCAATACATTTGCAAAAAAAATAAATGTTTAATTCAGGCTGTAACACAACAAAATATGTAAGTTAAGGATATGCATACTTTATGAAAACACTGTAGGCGAAATGCTGCCATTTTAGATGAAGGCTGTATGTCTATACAAACTGTAATCCAGTCAATAGTAAATCCTAAAAGCAACATCTCAAGTGTCTATAGACACTGTGTGTCATGACTCTCCTGTGAAGATGTGAAGGATCAGGTTACGGTGGGTCCTGCTCTACAGCGCCCTCTCTCTCTGTCCTGCAGAGTGGGAGAGGGGTGAAGATGTGAAGGATCAGGTTACGGTGGGTCCTGCTCTACAGCGCCCTCTCTCTCTCTCCTGCAGAGTGGGAGAGGGGTGAAGACTCTACAGCGCCCTCTCTCTCTCCTGCAGAGTGGGAGAGGGGTGAAGATGTGAAGGATCAGGTTACGGTGGGTCCTGCTCTACAGCGCCCTCTCTCTCTCTCCTGCAGAGTGGGAGAGGGGTGAAGATGTGAAGGATCAGGTTACGGTGGGTCCTGCTCTACAGCGCCCTCTCTCTCTCTCCTGCAGAGTGGGAGAGGGGTGAAGATGTGAAGGATCAGGTTACGGTGGGTCCTGCTCTACAGCGCCCTCTCTCTGTCTCCTGCAGAGTGGGAGAGGGGTGAAGATGTGAAGGATCAGGTTACGGTGGGTCCTGCTCTACAGTGCCCTCTCTCTCTCTCCTGCAGAGTGGGAGAGGGGTGAAGATGTGAAGGATCAGGTTACGGTGGGTCCTGCTCTACAGTGCCCTCTCTCTCTCTCCTGCAGAGTGGGAGAGGGGTGAAGATGTGAAGGATCAGGTTACGGTGGGTCCTGCTCTACAGTGCCCTCTCTCTCTCTCCTGCAGAGTGGGAGAGGGGTGAAGATGTGAAGGATCAGGTTACGGTGGGTCCTGCTCTACAGTGCCCTCTCTCTCTCTCCTGCAGAGTGGGAGAGGGGTGAAGATGGCTGTTATATGACGGTCGTAAAAAATACGTGCAGGAACTCTCTCTCTCCCACACAATTAAAGGGAAGTGAAAAATCCATTGGTTACAACCGAGAGAGATTATGTATTACTGTGACATCAAAAGGTTGAATAATGAAACAAACATTTCTGTAATCCAAACAGTTGGAATGGTCCGTGGGTACTTAAAGAACAATCCTGTCGAATTTGTTACTAATTTGTGATGTAACTAATGATTAACAACATAACTGTATCTCTGAATGTGTATATTTCCGGACGTACATCTAAATGTTGTGGAAGTTATATGATTAAATATGAAACTATTTGTGAGAAGATGTAATGTGATGTTAGCCTTCTAAACGAGAGAACTGTTTTTCATATGAAGTCGTAACCAGTCAGTGACCACACCCACGTGAGCACAGACTGTCACACCCTGACCATAGTTTGCTTTGTATGTTTCTATGTTTTGTTTGGTCAGGGTGTGATCTGAGAGGGCATTCTATGTTACATGTCTAGTTTGTCTATTTCTATGTTTGGCCTGATATGGTTCTCAATCAGAGGCAGGTGTTAGTCATTGTCTCTGATTGGGAGCCATATTTAGGTAGCCTGTTTGGTGTTGGGTTTTGTGGGTGATTGTCTCCTGTGTCGGTGTTTGTGCCACACGGGACTGTTTCGGGTTTTCACGTTGCTTGTTTTTGTAGTTTATTCATGTATAGTTTCTTTATTAAAGAACCATGAATTATAACCACGCTGCATTTTGGTCCACCTCTCCTTCCCAGGAAGAACCCCGTTACACAGATGTTATGTCAAAGTCATAGAATGCCCCCTCTTCCCAGAGTGAATAAAACCCTTTTCTAGCTAAATGTACATTAGACCAGCGGGACCGACAGCGTGAGCTGGAAGGTACAAAATGGTTAGAAATGCTGAAACTTTAAAACAGAGGAGAAGAAAATCTCTACCAGACCAGACAGCGTGAAGCGGTGGCTACGTGGCCGTGAAATAGTTTAAAACTAAAGACCAAGCAGGAGGACGGTGTGAACCTGGACGTCACAAATGGTTAGACTCTACGAGACCAGAGAGCATGGAGCTGTAGCAACATGTTGAAATGTTGAAATGGTTGGCAATTTAAATGGCTACCTCTCTAGTTGCATGCAGCGCCAACTGAATACGTTACAAATGGTTAAGAAATCTACAAAACTAAAGACTACACATTCACAGTCTGCAGCTGTGTATGTAAAATAGTCTAGGAAACTCGACCGAAGACGAGAGAAGAACATTTCCCTATCAAAAGACCATTGGTACGTGTGACGTATCCATTATAACAGACACTCCAGGAAATCTGAGAAGCTCCAGCTACAAAAGACATTGTGACTTCTGGGGAACACAACCAGAGACTTCTGATGAATTACTCTCCACAGAAAATGGACCGGGCGATTTCAACAGAGAGAGACGACAAGACATATTCAGCGTAAATATGTACATTGCAATTATTTTAGAATGTGCAAGTATTAGCATTTCCATGAGCATAGATATCAACTATATGTAGAGGGTCCATTCTGTCTTTCCCACTCTTTATCTGTCCCCCACCCCTTTCCATTGTCTTCCAAGCCGTCATATCGGATTAGTCCACTAGGGACTTTTCATTGCATTGTGTAGTAATCCATGTGTAAGCTATCCTGTTTGTGTGTTTATGTAATTCTGTGTGATTATTTAGTTAGTTAGTAAATAAATAATTAAGCCAATTTGTATATCGCTGATTCATCATTTATGCTAGGGTTTGTGCAGATATCCAAGAGTTTTGCGACATGCATAATGAGACTGATAAAAGGTAACAATTAATGAATGACTGATTGATGACTGAAATATAAGAGATCTTTATATATTAGATCTTTATTATTTCAATAACAAAACTGTAACTTGTTAAATAAACTTTTTCTGTGGTTCCTCAAGATTACTTCTTCATTAATTATTATACAATTATTTTAATTTGCGTAATAATTAAATGTAGTTTAATTGATTTCATAAAATAATCGTCATCGCATTAATGACAGCAAAGACACGACATGCACGTGTCTATAACACGAGTGCAGATTTGCGTGTGCAAATTCTCTCAGCGGCATGACGTCATAACTGAAGGAGCTCATTATTCAGAGATCCTCACTGAACTTCTGGAGAGAGTTTGCTGCACTGAAAGTAAAGGGGCTGAATAATTTTGCACGCCTAATTTTTCAGTTTTTGATTTGTTAAAAAAGTTAGAAATATCCAATAAATGTCGTTCCACTTCATGATTGTGTCCCACTTGTTGTTGATTCTTCACAAAAAAATACAGTTTTATATCTTTATGTTTGAAGCCTAAAATGTGGCAAAAGGTCGCAAAGTTCAAGGGGGCCGAATACTTTCGCAAGGCACTGTATGTCTGTAGGATTGGTAAGGATGTTACAGTGCATTCAGAAAGTATTCAGACCCCTTGACTTTTTCCAAATTTTCTTACGTTACAGGCTTATTGTAAAATGGATTAAAACAAATTAATCCTCATCAATCTACACACAATCCCCCATAATGACAAAGCAAAAACAGGTTTTTTAGAAATGTAGTTACAAATAAAAAAACTGAAATATTACATTTCAATAAGTATTCAGACCCTTTAGTCAATACTTTGTTGAAGCATTTTAGGAAGGGATTACAGCCTCGAGTCTTCTTGGATATGACGCTACAATCTTGGCACACCTGTATTTGGGGAGTTTCCCCATTCTTCTCTGCAGATCCTCTCAAGCTCTGTCAGGTTGGATGGGGAGAGTTGCTGCCCAGCTATTTTCAGGTCTCTCCAGAGATGTTCGATCGGGTTCCAGGCTCCTGCTGGGCCACTCAAGGACATTCAGAGACTTGTCCCAAAGCCACTCCTGCATTGTCTTGGCTGTGTGTTTAGGGTCGTTGTCCTGTTGAAAGGTGAACCTTCACCCCAGTCTGAGGTCCTGAGCACTCTGTAGCAGGTTTTCATCAAGGATCTCTCTGTGCTTTGCTCCGTTCATCTTTCCCTTGATCCTGACTGGTCTCCCAGTCCCTGACGCTGAAAACATCCCACAGCATGATGCTGCCACCACCATGCTTCACCATAGGGATGGTGCCAGGTTTCCTCCAGATGTGACACTTGGCATTCAGGCCAAAGAGTGTTCTTGTGGACCTTCAATGTTGCAGAAATGTTTGGGTACCCTTCTCCAGATCTGTGCCTTGACACAATCCTGTCTCAGAGCTCAATGGCCACTCCTTTGATCAATGGAAACAGGTTGCACCTGAGTCTCAAAGCAAAGGGTCTGAATAATTATGTAAATAAGGTATTTCTGCTTTTCATTTTGAATAAATTTGCTAACATTTCTAAAAAATCATTTTTTTTGCTTTGTCGTTATGAGGTATTGTGTGTAGACTGAAGAGAAACATGTTTTATTTCATCCTTTTTTAGAGTAAAGTTGTAACGTAACAAAATGTGCAAAAAGTCAAGGGGTCTGAACACTTTCCGAACGCACTGCATAATGTCGGCCCATTAGAACAGACATAAGAGTGAATTGAGCTGACTCAGACTGCCGTCATAACAATAAATGAAAGATGGAATTCAAAAATAGCAACTGACCTTCAAAGAGTTCCTCCAGAGTCCCACCGATTGAACCGTTGCAGACTTCCTCCAGAGTCCTACCGATTGAACCGTTGCAGGGTTCCTCCAGAGTCCTACCGATTGAACCGTTGCAGACTTCCTCCAGAGTCCTACCGATTGAACCGTTGCAGGGTTCCTCCAGAGTCCTACCGATTGAACCGTTGCAGACTTCCTCCAGAGTCCTACCGATTGAACCGTTGCAGGGTTCCTCCAGAGTCCTACCAATTGAACCGTTGCAGACTTCCTCCAGAGTCCTACCGATTGAACCGTTGCAGACTTCCTCCAGAGTCCTACCGATTGAACCGTTGCAGACTTCCTCCAGAGTCCTACCGATTGAACAGTTGCAGACTTCCTCCAGAGTCCTACCGATTGAACCGTTGCAGACTTCCTCCAGAGTCCTACCGATTGAACCGTTGCAGACTTCCTCCAGAGTCCTACCGATTGAACCGTTGCAGACTTCCTCCAGAGTCCTACCGATTGAACCGTTGCAGACTTCCTCCAGAGTCCTACCGATTGAACCGTTGCAGACTTCCTCCAGAGTCCTACCGATTGAACCGTTGCAGACTTCCTCCAGAGTCCTACCGATTGAACCGTTGCAGGGTTCCTCCAGAGTCCTACCGATTGAACCGTTGCAGACTTCCTCCAGAGTCCTACCGATTGAACCGTTGCAGACTTCCTCCAGAGTCCTACCGATTGAACCGTTGCAGACTTCCTCCAGAGTCCTACCGATTGAACCGTTGCAGACTTCCTTTCTTTCCTTTAAGTGTCAGGATTACAATAAGTTGTTTATAGCTGTAAAGACCTGCTATTATTCCTCTTTCTTCCAGCATTCAACATGATCTTAGTCAGGAGGAGATCTGCACTCAAGTTAAACTGGGTGGAATCTTCCTGTTTGTGTCTTAAATTGCACCCTTTTCCCTACATAGTGCCCTACTTTTGACCGAAGTCCGTTGGGCCTGGTCAAAAGAAGTGCACTTTATAAGAATTAGGGTGTCATTTGGGACGCAGGCTACATAATGGTTCAGGATGCAAACTATTGTGAGGCTATTATATTACCACAACCACACTGGTCCATGTGTTTGATCAGAGGACCTGGTTACCAGGGCTGAGAAATGTAGTCACACAAAGTAATGACTCAGTGAACCCTGTCTTCTTCTGACAATCAAAAAACGATAGAACAGTCTGCAGCACCCGGCCTCACCCTACTAGAATCTGAAGTCAAATGTCTACTGATGATCTGGTGCTTCTGTCCACAACCAAAGAGGGCCTACAGCAACACCTAGATCTTCTGCACAGATTCTGTCAGACCTGGACCCTGACAGTACTGATGATCTGGTGCTTCTGTCCACAACCAAAGAGGGCCTACAGCAGCACCTAGATCTTCTGCACAGATTCTGCCAGACCTGGGCCCTGACAGACCTGGGCCCTGACAGACCTGGACCCTGACAGACCTGGGCCCTGACAGACCTGGGCCCTGACAGACCTGGGCCCTGACAGACCTGGGCCCTGACAGACCTGGGCCCTGACAGACCTGGGCCCTGACAGACCTGGGCCCTGACAGACCTGGGCCCTGACAGACCTGGGCCCTGACAGTAAATCTCAGTAAAACAACAACAATGGGGTTCCAAAAAAGGTCCAGTTGCCGTGACCACAAACACAAATTCTATCGAGAACCGTTGCCCTAGAGCACACAAAAAACTATACATACCTCGGCCTAAACATCAGCGCAACAGGTAACTTCCACAAAGCTGTGAACGATCTGAGAGACAAGGCAAGAAGGGCATTCTATGCCATCAAAAGGAACATAAAATTCGACATACCAATTAGGATCTGGCAAAAAAATACTTGAATCAGTTACAGAACCCATTGCCCTTTGTGGTTGTGAGGTCTGTGGTACGCTCACCGACCAAGAATTCACAAAATGGCACAAACACCAAATTGAGACTCTGAATGCAGAACTTCCTGTATAGAGCACCGCTATTGTAATTTACTGCTGCTCTTTCATTATTTGTTTATTTTATCTCTTACTTTTTTGGGGAGTATTTTCTTAAAACTGCATTGTTGGTTAAGGGCTTGTAAGTAAGCATTTCACTGTCAGGTCTACTGTTGTATTCGGTGCATGTGACAAATACAATTTGATTTGAAAATATCCAAATAATGCATCAGAATTAGGCCGATACCCGCTAACGATCAAAGTCCAGGAAAGAGCCTTTAAATTCTACAGCCACCTAAAAGGAAGCGATTCCCAAACCTTCCATAACAAAGCCATCGCCTACAGAGAGATCAAATCAAATCAAAGTTTATTTGTCACGTGCGCCAAATACAACAGGTGAAATGCTTACTTACAGGCTCTAACCAATAGTGAGAAAAAAAGGTATGTGTGTGTGTGTGTGGGGGGGGGGGGGGGGGGTAAGTAAACAAATAAAACAATAGTAAAAATACATTTGAAAATAAGAGTGGCAAGGCTACATACAGACACCGGTTAGTCAGGCTTATTGAGGTAGTATGTACATGTGGGTATTGTTAAAGTGACTATGCATATATGATGAACAGAGAGTAGCAGAAGGGTTTGGCGGGTGGTGGGACACAATGCAGATAGCCCCGTTAGCCAATGTGGGGGAGCACTGGTTGGTCGGGCCAATTGAGGTAGTATGTACATGAATGTATAGTTAAAGTGACTATGCATATAAGATAAACAGAGAGTAGCAGCAGTGTAAAAGAGGGGTTGGGGGGCGGGACACAATGCAAATAGTCCGGGTAACCATTTGGTTACCTGTTCAGGAGTCTTATGGCTTGGGGGGTAAAAACTGTTGAGAAGCCTTTTTGTCCTAGACTTGGCACTCCGATACCGCTTGCCATGCGGTAGTAGAGGGAACAGTCTATGACTGGGGTGGCCGGGGTCTTTGACAAGCTTACAAGAAGAGTCCCGCACCTTGAAAGCGACAGCTCTACCCTTTAGCTCAGTGCGAACGTTGCCTGTAATCACTTATTGATAAAGCCAGTGACTGGTGTGGTGTACTCCTCAATGTCATCGGAAGAATCCCGGAACAAGCACCAGTCTGTGATAGCAAAACAGTCCTGTAGTTTAGCATCTGCCCCATCTGACCATTTTTTATAGACAGAGTCACTGGTGCTTCCTGCTTTAATTTTTTGCTTGTAAGCAGGAATCAGGAGGATACAGTTGTGGTCGGATTTACCAAATGGAGGGTGAGGGAGAGCTCTGTACGTGTCTCTGTGTGTGGAGTACAGGTGACCTAGGGCGAGGGAGAGCTCTGTACGCATCCCTGTGTGTGGAGTACAGGTGATCTAGGGCGAGGGAGAGCTCTGTACACATCTCTGTGTGTGGAGTACAGGTGATCTAGGGCGAGGGAGAGCTCTGTACACATCTCTGTGTGTGGAGTACAGGTGATCTAGGGTGAGGGAGAGCTCTGTACACATCCCTGTGTGTGGAGTACAGGTGATCTAGGGCGAGGGAGAGCTCTGTACACATCTCTGTGTGTGGAGTACAGGTGATCTAGAATTTTTCCCCTCTGGTTGCACATGTAACATGTTGATAGAGATTTGGTAGAACTGATTTAAGTTTCCCTGCAATAAAGTCTCTGGCCACTAGGAGCACCGCCTCTAGGTGAGTGGTTTCTGTTTGCTTATTTCCTTATACAGCTGACTGAGTGTGTTCTTTGTGCCAGCATCTGTCTGTGGTGGTAAATAAACAGCCACGAAAAGTATAGCTGAGAACTCTCTAGGCAAGTAGTGTGGCCTGCAATTTAGAGAGTCCCCCTAAGCAAGCTGGTCCTGGGGCTCTGTTCACAAACACAAACAGACCCCACAGAGCCCCAGGACAGCAACACAATTAGACCCAACCAAATCATGAGAAAACAAAAAGATAATTCTTTCCCATGTGTCAAGTAATTAACAAAAAACGGATGCTATTTGGCCCTAAACAGAGAGTACACAGTGGCAGAATAACTGACCACTGTGACTTACCCGAATTTAAGGAAAGCTTTGACTATGTACAGACTGAGCATAGCCTTGCTATTGAGAAAGGCCGCCGTAGGCAGACCAAGCTCTCAAGAGAAGACAGGCTATGTGCACACTGCCCAGAAATGAGGTGGAAACTAAACTGTACTGCCTAACCTCCTGCCAAATGTATGACCATACTAGAGACACATATTTCCCTCAGATTACACAGATCCTCAAAGAATTCGAACAAAATGTTTTTTTTTGGTTTTTTTAATCACCTCCCATATCTATTGGGTGAAATACCACAGTGTGCCAATACAGCAAGATTTGTGACCTGTTGCCACAAGAAAAGGGCAGCCTGTAAAGAACAAACACCATTGTAAATACAACCCATATTTATGTTTATTTATTTTCCCTTTTGTACATTAACTATTTGCACATAATATGACATTTGAAATGTCTTTATTCTTTTGGAACTTTTGTGGGTGTAATGTTTACTGCAAATTTGTATTTGTTTATTTAACTTTTGTCTATTATCTACTTCACTTGCTTTGGCAATGTAAACATATGTTTCCCATGCCAATATCAATCAATCAAATGTATTTATAAAGCCCTTCTTACATCAGCTGATGTCACACAGTGCTGTATAGAAACCCAGCCTAAAACCCCAAACAGCAAGCAATGCAGGTGTAGAAGCACAGTGTCTAGGAAAAACTCCCTAGAAAGGCAGGAACCTAGGAAGAAACCTAGAGAGGAACCAGGCTCTGAAGGGTGGCCTGTCCTCTTCTGGCTGTGTTGGGTGGAGATTATAACAGAACATGGCCAAGATGTTCAAGTGTTCATAGAGGAAGGGTGCAACAGGTCAGCACCTCAGGAGTAAATAAAGCCGAGAGAGAGAGAGGGAGAGAGAAAACAGTAAGCATCCCAGGAGGAGCATTAGTGACAGGAGAGTGTTAGAGATGGACAGAAAGGATTTAAAAAAAAATCTGAGACACATACTGCCACAGTGATAAGAGACAGGCTGGGGCTTCAGAGAATGATTAGATCTGCACTCTCAGGGTGAGTCCCAAATGGCACCCTATTCCCTATAGGACCCAGGTCAAAGGTAGTGCGCTATAAAGGGAGGGACATTTGGGACGCAAACTCACTGCCACACGGAGAGGAATAGTCCGGCACTGTGAACGAGTCATGATACCCATAAAACCTAGCGGTAAAATCCGGTAATGGTTCCAGTCGTTTTTTCCCCCATTCATTTCTGCATCTGGAATTTTAGAACTACTTCATATAAGGTCTGTGTTTCGTGTGGGCTTTCCCTGGCTTGACGTTTTGATTACTGTGTAGTTCTCTCTCACCTGTACGTTTTCATTGTCTTCCCTGTTTCTGTTCTTCTGTTACATCCCCGTGTCACCACTGATGTCGCTATCGTCCCCCTGTTCAGACGCTGTACTTGCTTCTCGTCTCCCAGCGTCTATCTTTACAGTAGGAAGCTCCTGCATGTCATCTCTGGCCAACACTGTCAGCTACTGTTCGCCAGCGCAATCAGAGACCTTTGTGCCCAGAGACCTTCTGTGCCCAATTCACGAATTTATGTCCCCTTTTCTCTGTCTTAGCTAGCCACGGACTACACTTTAGCTAGATGGTTAGCAGAGCAGTTGTTCAAAACATAATTTAGTTTTACTTAGCCTGGATAATTGTTTGTACAGTAAGTCGACTTGTGTCTTTTTCAGACCTTTTTGCATTTTTCAAGGATGAGCATCAGAGCATTAAAAGGGGAGAAGACCACTAGAAGTCTGGCCATGTGGAGATGACCACTAGAAGTCTGGCCATGTGGAGATGACCACTAGAAGTCTGGCCATGTGGAGATGACCACTAGAAGTCTGGCCATGTGGAGATGACCACTAGAAATCTGGCCATGTGGAGAAGACCACTAGAAGTCTGGCCATGTGGCGAAGACCACTAGAAGTCTGGCCATGTGGAGAAGACCACTCGAAGTCTGGCCATGTGGAGATGACCACTAGAAGTCTGGCCATGTGGAGATGACCACTAGAAGTCTGGCCATGTGGAAATGACAACTTGAAGTCTGGCCATGTGGAAATGACCACTAGAAGTCTGGCCATGTGGAGATGACCACTAGAAGTCTGGCCATGTGGAGATGACCACTAGAAATCTGGCCATGTGGAGAAGACCACTAGAAGTCTGGCCATGTGGAGATGACCACTAGAAGTCTGGCCATGTGGAGATGACCACTAGAAATCTGGCCATGTGGAGAAGACCACTCGAAGTCTGGCCATGTGGAGATGACCACTAGAAGTCTGGCCATGTGCAGATTACCACTAGAAGTCTGGCCATGTGGCGATGACCACTCGAAGTCTGGCCATGTGGAGATGACCACTCAAAGTCTGGCCATGTGGAAATGACAACTTGAAGTCTGGCCATGTGGAGAAGACCACTCGAAGTCTGGCCATGTGGAGATGACCACTAGAAGTCTGGCCATGTGGAAATGACCACTATAAGTCTGGCCATGTGGAGAAGACCACTAGAAGTCTGGCCATGTGCAGATTACCACTAGAAATCTGCCCATGTGGAGAAGACCACTCGAAGTCTGGCCATGTGCAGATGACCACTAGAAATCTGGACATGTGGAGATGACCACTAGTAATCTGGCCATGTGGAGATGACCACTAGAAATCTGGCCATGTGGAGAGGACCACTAGAAATCTGGCCATGTGGAGATGACCACTCGAAGTCTGGCCATGTGGAGATGACCACTAGAAGTCTGGCCATGTGGAGAAGACCACTAGAAGTCTGGCCATGTGGAGATGACCACTTGAAGTCTGGCCATGTGGAGATGACCACTAGAAGTCTGGCCATGTGGAGATGACCACTAGAAGTCTGGCCATGTGGAGATGACCACAGGAAGTCTGGCCATGTGGAGATGACCACTCGAAGTCTGGCCATGTGGAGATGACCACTAGAAGTCTGGCCATGTGGAAAAGACCACTAGAAGTCTGGCCATGTGGAGATGACCACTAGAAATCTGGCCATGTGGAGATGACCACTAGAAGTCTGGCCATGTGGAGAAGACCACTAGAAGTCTGGCCATGTGGAGATGACCACTAGAAGTCTGGCCATGTGGAGATGACCACTAGAAGTCTTGAGGGGTAAACTTACCAGTTTGGTCAGGGCCAGCATGAGGGATAAAGCTTAGTGTAGCTATTGAGTTAAGTTTGAGCATCTTAGCAGGACAATGTGTTCTATACTGCTGTCAACATTCTACAAGGAAAGAGCCACTTAATCAATTATATAAATCATTAACCAGGTTACCCCAGATACCAGACTTAGATTAGATGTAAATAAGTTCTAGAATGTGGTCATTGTTGAGAATGAATCAAAAAATCTATTGACATTCAGAATGGACTTAGTTTAGACATCCAGCCTGTACTTTAGTTTCATGACCAGAGACAAAACTTTATTCAGAGTGGTACATGCATTCACACGGTCTGGATCTATAGGATCTTTCCCAATATATGATTGATATGTCAAGTGATAAAATCGCAGGTTATCAATTAAACGTTTATGGAAAAATTGCACTTTACCGGCAACAGGTCCAAGGTCAGCTCCACATTACTGGGAGGGACATGTTTCTTCGTTGTGTCGACCACCAAGTCGTTCTGCCACTGAGCAAGGCAGTTAACCCACCGTTCCACGTGGACGTGGATTAAGGCAGACCCCCCCCGCACCTCTCTGATTCAGAGGGGTTGGTTTAAATGTGGAAGACACACCTCTCTGATTCAGAGGGGTTGGGTTAAATGTGGAAGACACACCTCTCTAATTCAGAGGGGTTGGGTTAAATGTGGAAGACACATTTCAGTTGAAGGCATTCAGCTGTACAACTGACTAGGTATCATCCCCCTTTTCATTCAGCTGTACAACTGACTAGGTATCCCCATTTCATTCAGCTGTACAACTGACTAGGTATCCCCATTTCCCCAAAGCCTCCATCCCCATGCAGTGTGACGACCTGTGACAGACTCATTATTGCCCCTCCTGTCAGTACCTGTTTTCAGGGAAGCCAATGGTCCTAAAATATTACGCACGCACGCACGCACGCACGCACGCACGCACGCACGCACGCACGCACGCACGCACGCACGCACGCACGCACGCACGCACGCACGCACGCACGCACGCACGCACGCACGCACGCACGCACGCACGCACGCACGCACGCACGCACACACACACACACACACACACACACACACACACACACACACACACACACACACACACACACACACACACACACACACACACACACACACACACACACACACACACACACACACACACACACACACACGGCTTCCAGAATAGGTTATATACACCATACACGTTTTGCTCAAAGCAGCCAACTAAAGTAATGTGGTTAACTTTATCATGGGCACAGTGGGAATTTATATCTGTGATGTTCAAATGATTTCTTACCCCCTGTATCTTACTTGTTGAAGGCTCCAGTCATCCCTGCCTGTACCTGTCATTGTTGAAAAACAAGTGAAAAAGGAATCGAGATCATACACCAACAATGGGCTCCTTGAATAGGTTATATAACATACAAGTTTTGCTCAAATTAGCCAACTAAAGTAACGCTGTTAAAACGTAAGTTTAGTTACAAAGGCTGGTCTGAGTGCATCTCCTCAGTTTCATTCAGTAGTACAACACAATTCACATGGCATTTTATCATGAGCACAGTGGGAATTTACATCTGTGATGTTTAAATGATGTCTTACCCCCCCCAGAGTGAGAGAGTACATGACTTCCAACCGATCTCCTGGCTCGAGGGTGGTGTTGATCATGCACTGCTTCTCGTGGGGTGAGCCTGATGTTCCGCATGTCACGCCTGGTGTCTAAAACAGGAGAAAAGGGGACATAAAGTCCGAATTTAGATACAAATTCAATGTTTTACACGATATTGAATCATATTTGATGAGTTACTGACCTGTCCGTCTACTGACCTGTCCGTCTACTGACCTGTCCGTCTACTGACCTGTCCGTCTACTGACCTGTCCGTCTACAGACCTGTCCGTCTACAGACCTGTCCGTCTACTGACCTGTCCGTCTACAGACCTGTCCGTCTACAGACCTGTCCGTCTACTGACCTGTCCGTCTACAGACCTGTCCGTCTACAGACCTGTCCGTCTACTGACCTGTCCGTCTACTGACCTGTCCGTCTACTGACCTGTCCGTCTACTGACCTGTCCGTCTACAGACCTGTCCGTCTACAGACCTGTCCGTCTACAGACCTGTCCGTCTACAGACCTGTCCGTCTACTGACCTGTCCGTCTACAGACCTGTCCGTCTACTGACCTGTCCGTCTACTGACCTGTCCGTCTACTGACCTGTCCGTCTACTGACCTGTCCGTCTACTGACCTGTCCGTCTACTGACCTGTCCGTCTACAGGCCTGTCCGTCTACTGACCTGTCCGTCTACAGACCTGTCCGTCTACAGACCTGTCCGTCTACTGACCTGTCCGTCTACAGACCTGTCCGTCTACTGACCTGTCCGTCTACTGACCTGTCCGTCTACAGACCTGTCCGTCTACTGGCCTGTCCGTCTACAGACCTGTCCGTCTACAGACTCGATCTGCTGTCGTCTCAACGACGAGATGCTTGTGCTCGGGGTCACATCGGCACAGGATGTCCTGAGGGATGCATTCCTGTTGGACTGGAAAACAGAGACATTTGATCAGTTGCTGGGATGTTTTTTTTTAATGCCGTATCAACATCTTTATCTGGGCAGAAAAATGCATTATCATAACACAAACCCTCCTTGGAAAATGCATTATCATAACACAAACCCTCCTTGGAAAATGCATTATCATAACACAAACCCTCCTTGGAAAATGTGACAAGTGGTCCCTCAACATCGAAATCCTCATGCCTCATTATTTGTTCTTGTTTCCCAATCAACAGTCTGGATCTTCCTCCTCTGTCATGGTGGATGAGCTTCCTTATCTAGTAAATACAGGACCATTTCTCTCTCCCACTGGAAAATGGCGGCTACAGACCCGAGTGTCTGCGTTTCCGGTCCACCCGTCTGAAAAACAGCTACTTTTACCAGCTAGATAAATTGACCACTAAGATTGTACATTTTGTATTGAAATACCATAACCCACAGACTCGACTATAGTAATGGTAAAATAGACTGGGCTTTAGACTATCGGCACATATAAAGTCCTACTATGTGGACGGGACATTTCTACTGGGATGGAGAAATGATCTGGAATGTTCAACTAGAACTAGTCTAGGATACTATTTGCCCGAAGAGGTGAAGGACTGCGATGAGCTATACGACTGTACTTCTGAATCTAATTATCAAGAGGAAAGATGAAACCCTCAGCCGTGAGGTCATTGAGGAGGAACAATAGTGATTTAGGTGGATCATCTGAAAGGGGCTGACACGCAGGGACATAACTTAAGGATTCTGGGCACTGGCCAGCAGACTTCCGATTTCTACATTCAGGTCCTAAATCTGTAGCATGCGATGTTTTTAAAGGCAACATTTCACTGATGTGTCAGACTAGTTTGGCACATTGTCTACTAGCCCCGTCTGAAAAGTACTAGCCTTGGGCTAGCATAATTCATCCCTGTTGACATTTCACTGACTGACTTAACAGGTCATTTGATTAGTCATGTACAACAGATGCACTCGTGGGACAAAACCGTTTCTGTGTTTTGTACGGGGAAAACATTGAACACACAAGTCCTACCAAATCAAATCAAATTTGATTGGTCACCTACACGTGATTAGCAGATGTTGTTGTGTGTGTAGCGAAATGCTTGTGTTTCTAGCTCCGACAGTAAAGTAATATCTAAAAAGTAATATCTAACAAATTACACAACATATGCCCAATACACACAAATCTAAGTAGGAATGAATTAAACATATGGGGCAATATCTACTTGCTAAAAAATGTTAATGTAGCTAGCTAGGTTATTTGAAAAATGCTAAACAAGAATACACACAAGAAATACACAATATCAATTATTTACACAATCAACTACAAAGGCTATAATATCTACGTGCAAGATTACTTGCTACTTGTCGATGAGTTTGCATTGAGAAACGTGCCTTGAGGGATGACGTCAACGCTTGCGACAAGATGAATAGTTCTGTATGGTAGCCACATTAGCGTTTCATTTTTTGGGGGAGTAATTACAGGTGAATATATTGATAAAAGGTACCTTGTCTGAGAGAGATTTGACCGGCCAATTAAAACGTCATGCCGGGGGAAGCCTACACGAAACACATACCTTGTAATATGAAGAAGACGTTCTAAAATCCCAGACAAAAAAATGAATGGTGAAAAAAACGATTGGAACCATTTTCAGATTTTTACCGCTAGGTTTTATGGGTATTAGGACCCCATATTGTGGTACTCAATGTGTTCGCTTTACTTGTACAAACACACTTGCAAGTGCTATCTCTATAGGACTCTTTAATGTAAATCATCATCCTTACTTTGGTGGTAGAGGACACATTCAAAGGCATAGCATTGGAGAATTGACACTACCAGCTGTTCAGGGACTTGGCTCCAGAACTGTCTGTCTGGCCAGAAACTGCCACTTGGTGACGTCAATAGTATGTGTGTGTGTGTGTGTGTGGTGTGGTGCCACCACCATCTCCAAAATAACAACAGACACAGCAACTAGAAACAGAGAACATTTGTCTTTTATGTCTGCATTCATTGAAAAGCAGCATTGGAAGACCTCGATGACAAGCTTGGCCGCAGAGCGCTGGGTGTTTTCAATCTTCTGTCCGCCCGATGGAGGATTTGTCATACCAAAGCAAGGGAGGATGGGATGGGAGAAAATGAACGGCTGGAAAGCAGGCGCCTGGATGGATTGATCTCTCTCTCTAGTCACAGTGAGGGTCCAGATAAACCCCGCCTCCCCACCTCAGCTCTCCTCTCTCCTCAGCCCCCCCCCCCATCCCTCTCTCTCTTTCCCATTCCCACACTGGCACGATACGATGTACACGGCTGCTGTTGTTGTTGTCGTGCAAGTAGATGAAATGTCAACTCAACTCCGAGCTCTGGCGTTAGTTATTGCTCTAGAAATAAAAGGACGATACTGTACCTTCAGATGTGGAAATTGTTATTGGTTTTTTGCTAAATTAAAAACATTTGTTCAATTAAAAACAATCAAGCCTCACTTATGTGCGGGAAAGTAGAACATTTTATTTGTTTGTTTTGAATGAATTAACTTCCAGAGAGATTTAAGGCCACCAGGATAATTTAATATTCCATAGAGTTGTGTACTCCGTTTCAGCCGACATTAAACAAACAGCTTTAATACCTCGATACGGCAACAAACACATCCGCAAATAAATTAGCAATAACAGCAAATCACGTGTCACCCCTCAATTGCGTATCAAAGTCAAATGCCTGAGTCATTTAGATTGGGGAACTTCAAAAGGACATTTGGAGAGCGCTTCTGACAGTGTTGAGCACGTTTAAACTGAGCCGAATTGTGGAGTAACAGATGGGAGGAGAGAGAACATGACCTGCGGTACAATGAATTAAAATAAAGAGACGGGGGTATATTTCATGAAGAATTACACTGTAAAATGTAACCACCTAAGTCACTAAATGAACTGAGTAATGCTATCTTAAACATGAGCAGATGTCATACTAACTTGATTACATTGTCATTCTAACTTGATTACATTGGCATACTAACTTGATTACATTAAGTCCTGCTAAATTGATTAGATTAAGTCCTACTAAATTGATTAGATTAAGTCACACTAAATTGATTAGATTAAGTCCTACTAAATTGATTAGATTAAGTCCTACTAAATTGATTAGATTAAGTCCTACTAAATTGATTAGATTAAGTCCTACTAAATTGATTAGATTAAGTCCTACTAAATTGATTAGATTAAGTCCTACTAAATTGATTAGATTAAGTCCTACTAAATTGATTAGATTAAGTCACACTAACTTGATTACATTAAAACCTACAAAGTTGATTACATTGTCACAACTAACTTGATTTCATTAAGTCCTATTAAGTTGATTACGTTAAGTCACACTAACTTGATTTCATTAAGTCATACTTACTCAATTCCTCATATACTGTATTTTATGAAGAAGTACACAAGTGATTTCTGAACATCAATTCTCAAGAAGGAACCCATGAGGATACATAGGGCATGAAGTTGTCTACAGAAATAGGAAGTAGACACAGGGAGTATATTATTAAGTCGTTTTACAACGGAGGAGGGTGTAGCTGTCACGGTCGTCCTCCTCTTCATCTGAAGAGGAGAGGCGAGAAGGATCGGAGGACCAAAATGCGGCGTGGTATGTGTTCATCATGAATTTTAAATAAAGAAAACACTGAACACTGAAACCCTATACAAAACAATAAACAAAATAATGACCGTGAATCTAATGAGAACTGTGGTGACACAAGCAATCAACATAGACAATCACCCACAAACAAACAGTGAAACCCAGGCTACCTAAGTATGATTCTCAATCAGAGACAACTAATGACACCTGCCTCTGATTGAGAACCATACTAGGCCGAAACATAGAAATCCCCAAATCATAGAAAAACAAACATAGACTGCCCACCCCAACTCACGCCCTGACCATACTAAATAATGACAAAAACAACAGAAATAAAGGTCAGAACGTGACAGTAGCTTTTACCTCGGCATCACACCACCACCACCACCACCATCACCACCACCACCACCACCACCACACACCACCACCACCACCACCACCACCACCACCACCACCACCACCACAAACCACCACCACACACCACACACCACCACCACCACCACCACCACCACACACCACACACCACCACCACCACCACCACCACCACCACACACCACCACCACCATCACCACCACCACCACCACACACCACACACCACCACCACCACCACCACCACCACCATCACCACCACCACACACCACCACCACCACACACCACCACCACCACCACCACCACCACTACCACCACCACCACCACTACCACCACCACCACCACCACCACCACCACTACCACTACCACCACCACCACCACCACCACCACCACTACCACTACCACCACCACTACCACCCCCACCACCACCACCACCACCCCCACCACCACCACCACCACCACCACCACCACCACCACACACCACCACCACCACCACCACCACACACCACACACCACCACCACCACCACCACCACCACACACCACACACCACCATCACCACCACCACCACCACCACCACAAACCACCACCACACACCACACACCACCACCACCACCACCACCACCACCACCACCACCACCACACACCACCACCACCATCACCACCACCACCACCACACACCACACACCACACACCACCACCACCACCATCACCACCACCACCACCACCACCACCACCACACACCACACACCACACACCACCACCACCACCACCACCACACACCACCACCACTACCACCACCACCACTACCACCACCACCACCACCACCACCACCACCACCACCACCACCACCACCACCACCCATTTAACATAAACACACCTACAGTAGAAACACTCACTAATCTGAGTGCTCTGAAAACACGTGCCATGATTATCTAGAGTGATTTCACACAACGTTAGAGGGGACGCTGATAAAAGGCTTTGCAGAAGCAATTAAGTAGAGACACTGGGAACAGGAAACGTTTGAATCAGCATATTACAGGTTATATAACTCAAGCCAACATGAAGGAGGATGCAAATTGCTGTAACTAGCATACTCATGTACTCCCGAGTGGTGCAGCGGTCTAAGGCACTGCATCTCAGTGCAAGAGGCGCCACTACAGTCCCTGGTTTGAATCACTGGCTGTATCACATCCGGCCGTGATTGGGAGTCCCACAGGGCGGTGCACAATTGGCCCAGCGTCGTCTGGGTTTGGCTGGGGTAGGCCGTCATTGTAAAATTGGCTTGCCTAGTTAAATAAAGGTTACATTAAAACCATAGACATGCTAGGGCTGAAGAGGGCCTGTTAGAACACAGAGACACAGAGTCTCTTCACTTTGATTTACAAGAGAGAAGCACAGAAAATAAATTGGATGCCTGGACCGCAGGGTCTGACTACATCACGTCGGGCAGTTTGATTACTCTAAACACAGTTCTTCTGTAACAAAACACATGCGGTTGTGCTTTGTTTCAACATACTTCCCTTACATGGTAATTGACTCCTGTATTTACGGAGAGCAGCAAGTAGCAACATGTGCCATTAGAAGCTTAGTTCTACTTGGAGTATTAGAATTCCATTCGGTGTGGTTATGTTAATTCACTGGGCAGCGAGTAGCAACATGTGCCATTAGAAGCTTAGTTCTACTTGTATTAGAATTCCATTCGGTGTGGTTATGTTAATTCACTGGGCAGCGAGTAGCAACATGTGCCATTAGAAGCTTAGTTCTACTTGTATTAGAATTCCATTCGGTGTGGTTATGTTAATTCACTGGGCAGCGAGTAGCGACACGTGCCATTAGAAGCTTAGTTCTACTTGTATTAGAATTCCATTCGGTGTGGTTATGTTAATTCACTGGGCAGCGAGTAGCAACATGTGCCATTAGAAGCTTAGTTCTACTTGTATTAGAATTCCATTCGGTGTGGTTATGTTAATTCACTGGGCAGCGAGTAGCGACACGTGCCATTAGAAGCTTAGTTCTACTTGTATTAGAATTCCATTCGGTGTGGTTATGTTAATTCACTGGGCAGCGAGTAGCAACATGTGCCAATAGAAGCTTAGTTCTACTTGTATTAGAATTCCATTCGGTGTGGTTATGTTAATTCACTGGGCAGCGAGTAGCGACACGTGCCATTAGAAGCTTAGTTCTACTTGTATTAGAACTCCATTCGGTGTGGTTATGTTAATTCACTGGGCAGCGAGTAGCGACACGTGCCATTAGAAGCTTAGTTCTACTTGTATTAGAATTCCATTCGGTGTGGTTATGTTAATTCACTGGGCAGCGAGTAGCAACATGTGCCATTAGAAGCTTAGTTCTACTTGTATTAGAATTCCATTCGGTGTGGTTATGTTAATTCACTGGGCAGCGAGTAGCAACATGTGCCATTAGAAGCTTAGTTCTACTTGTATTAGAATTCCATTCGGTGTGGTTATGTTAATTCACTGGGCAGCGAGTAGCAACATGTGCCATTAGAAGCTTAGTTCTACTTGTATTAGAACTCCATTCGGTGTGGTTATGTTAATTCACTGGGCAGCGAGTAGCAACATGTGCCATTAGAAGCTTAGTTCTACTTGTATTAGAATTCCATTCGGTGTGGTTATGTTAATTCACTGGGCAGCGAGTAGCAACATGTGCCATTAGAAGCTTAGTTCTACTTGTATTAGAATTCCATTCGGTGTGGTTATGTTAATTCACTGGGCAGCGAGTAGCGACACGTGCCATTAGAAGCTTAGTTCTACTTGTATTAGAATTCCATTCGGTGTGGTTATGTTAATTCACTGGGCAGCGAGTAGCAACATGTGCCATTAGAAGCTTAGTTCTACTTGTATTAGAATTCCATTCGGTGTGGTTATGTTAATTCACTGGGCAGCGAGTAGCGACACGTGCCATTAGAAGCTTAGTTCTACTTGTATTAGAATTCCATTCGGTGTGGTTATGTTAATTCACTGGGCAGCGAGTAGCAACATGTGCCATTAGAAGCTTAGTTCTACTTGTATTAGAATTCCATTCGGTGTGGTTATGTTAATTCACTGGGCAGCGAGTAGCGACACGTGCCATTAGAAGCTTAGTTCTACTTGTATTAGAACTCCATTCGGTGTGGTTATGTTAATTCACTGGGCAGCGAGTAGCGACACGTGCCATTAGAAGCTTAGTTCTACTTGTATTAGAATTCCATTCGGTGTGGTTATGTTAATTCACTGGGCAGCGAGTAGCAACATGTGCCATTAGAAGCTTAGTTCTACTTGTATTAGAATTCCATTCGGTGTGGTTATGTTAATTCACTGGGCAGCGAGTAGCAACATGTGCCATTAGAAGCTTAGTTCTACTTGTATTAGAATTCCATTCGGTGTGGTTATGTTAATTCACTGGGCAGCGAGTAGCAACATGTGCCATTAGAAGCTTAGTTCTACTTGTATTAGAATTCCATTCGGTGTGGTTATGTTAATTCACTGGGCAGCGAGTAGCAACATGTGCCATTAGAAGCTTAGTTCTACTTGTATTAGAATTCCATTCGGTGTGGTTATGTTAATTCACTGGGCAGCGAGTAGCGACACGTGCCATTAGAAGCTTAGTTCTACTTGTATTAGAATTCCATTCGGTGTGGTTATGTTAATTCACTGGGCAGCGAGTAGCAACATGTGCCATTAGAAGCTTAGTTCTACTTGTATTAGAATTCCATTCGGTGTGGTTATGTTAATTCACTGGGCAGCGAGTAGCGACACGTGCCATTAGAAGCTTAGTTCTACTTGTATTAGAACTCCATTCGGTGTGGTTATGTTAATTCACTGGGCAGCGAGTAGCAACATGTGCCATTAGAAGCTTAGTTCTACTTGTATTAGAATTCCATTCGGTATGGTTATGTTAATTCACTGGGCAGCGAGTAGCAACATGTGCCATTAGAAGCTTAGTTCTACTTGGAGTATTAGAATTCCATTCGGTGTGGTTATGTTAATTCACTGGGCAGCGAGTAGCAACATGTGCCATTAGAAGCTTAGTTCTACTTGTATTAGAATTCCATTCGGTGTGGTTATGTTAATTCACTGGGCAGCGAGTAGCGACACGTGCCATTAGAAGCTTAGTTCTACTTGTATTAGAACTCCATTCGGTGTGGTTATGTTAATTCACTGGGCAGCGAGTAGCAACATGTGCCATTAGAAGCTTAGTTCTACTTGTATTAGAATTCCATTCGGTGTGGTTATGTTAATTCACTGGGCAGCGAGTAGCGACAGATGATGCAATAAAAGCCAAAAGCAGGCAACAGGATACATCTCTCACTTAGACTGTGTCCCAAATACCACCCTATTCCCTATTTAGTCCCAAAGAAGTAGTAGCCGGGTCAAAAAGTAGTGCACTACTATATATAGGGAATAGGGGTGCTATTTGGGACATAACCTTGTTTAATAATCTATAGCACTGAAGTGGAACACACTGTGTTGAAGTGCTCCATAAGAGACGATGACTCAAGATGACTCGTCTGGTGTGTCAGGGAGGAGAAAAGGACTTCCTTTGCAACACATCAAATCAACAAACCAACAAATTTGTACCATTACAAATTCTTGCATTATGCATGTGTTAATTCAATGCATTTTATATCATTCTGGTTTTAGAAAGAAAAATACTTTCAGGAACCAGAGCCTGGTTCCTCTCTAGGTTTCTTCCTAGGTTCCTGCCTTTATAAGGAGTTTTCCTAGCCACCGTGCTTCTACACCTGCATTGCTTGCTGTTTGGGGTTTTAGGCTGGGTTTCTGTACAGCACTTTGTGACATCGGCTGATGTGAAAAGGGCTTTATAAATACATTTGATTGATTGATTAATTAATCTTGTTTTGCAACGGTCTCTCTCTCTCTCTCTGTCTCTCTCTGTGTGTGTGTGTGTGTGTGAGTGTGAGTGTGAGTGTGAGTGTGAGTGTGAGTGTGAGTGTGAGTGTGTGTGTGTGTGCGCGTGCGTGTGAATGCTCAATCGATACGGTTTCAAAATTGTGTTAACTTTCCCACAATTCCTAGGTTTTCCAGAAACCCCGATTGGAAGATTCCCTGGATCAGGAGGGAATACGCACCCTATATCTCTATACAGTGCACAACCTTTCAACAGGGCACTATATAGGGAATAGGGCGCCATTTCAAACACATATTTAATCTAGTGAAAACACACCATCTTGCTTCAGAACAGATGCTGCTACACTCCTCTCAGACTCAAGGTGAATGCTCAGTTCAAACACTAAGGCGCGTGTGTCTGTAATGGCACCCTATTCCCTATATAGTGCACTACATCGGGAACTGTAAAAGCAGTGCGCTATATAAAGAATAGGATAACATTTGGGACGCTGTATATTTGCAGCATTAAAGAAAATCCAGAAAATCCTACAACTGTTAATATAGGCATGTTTACTGGGGTTTTTTTGTCTCTTGCTTGCATCGGCAGATGCACCTAATCTGCTTTGGAGGGATATCAACATAATCATTTAAGATACTGGCCCAACGCTCTAACCTTAGGGCAGGTGTTTTGAGCCCCACCTGTTGAGCTGCCTGTTTTGCATGTTATTTTGGCATTAATACATGTCACATATGAGTTTGCAAACAATGTGAACAAAAATGTATAATTGAGTTAATAAAGCCGCATACAAACGTGGTCTTTCTTGAGTAAAAGGCAGCTCCAAAATGCAGGTGTTTCAGCCTAGATGTCTTTCTGTGGTGCTGGGGCAGCCAGCAGTAAATACGGAGCGTATGGGTTGAAAATGTTCTCTAGTTGCGCTGTGATTGGCTCAGTGTTCTGTCACTCATGGGGACATTCCGTCACTGCAAAATATACGGGGAGAGCTCAAAAAATTCAAGCCCCTTGGGTGCTGCCATAGATTTACATAAGAAGTGACCATGCAAGAAGGCTCAAGGTCATTGGCCACAGATAAAATTATGTGTGGATAAAGAGTTACCTGTCTAACAGAACACAGAGGGTGTTCTTTTAATGGAAGCCTTTCCAACATAATCCAGGTAGAATCAGTAAATTCCCCAGGGAAGCTGTCTAGGTCCTTTACTTTATTCCATCTTTACTAATGACATGCCACTGGCTTTGAGTAAATCCAAGTGTCTATGTATGTGGATGACTCATCTCTATACATGTCAGCTACTCCAGTGGCTGAAATGACTGCAACACTTAACAAAGAGTTGCAGATAGTTTCAGAATGGGTGGCAAGGAATAAGTTAGTCCTAAATATTTCTAAAACTAAAAGCATTGTATTTGGGACAAATCATTCACTAAACCCTAAACCTCAACTAAATTGTGTAATAAATCATGTGGAAAATCAGCAAGTTTCTATGTTTGGCCTGATATGGTTCTCAATCAGAGGCAGGTGTTAGTCATTGTCTCTGATTGGGAACCATATTTAGGTATGCTGTTTGGTTTTGTGGGGGGATTGTTCCTGTCTCTGTGTTTGCACCAGATAGGGCTGGTTTGGTTTTCACATTTCTTGTTTTGTTAGTCGATTAATGTATAGTTTCTTTATTAAAGAACCATGAATAATCACCACGCTGCGTTTTGGTCCGCCTCTCCTTCACCTCAAGAAAACCGTTACAGAATCACCCACCACAACAGGACCAAGCGGCGTGGTGAAAGGCAGCGGCAGCAGGAGCAACAAAGTCTGGATTACACGACGTGGGAGGAAATAGACAGGTGGGCGGTCGACCCAGGGAGAGTGCCGGAGCCCGCCTGGGATTCGCTGGAGCAGTGCGAAGAAGGTTATAGGAGAATGGAGTTAGAGAGACGAGCACGGCGACGCGGACGGAAGCCCGAGAGTCAGCCCCAAAAATGTATTGGGGGAGGCACACAGGGAGTATGGCGAAGCCAGGTAGGAGACCTGCGCCAGACCGGGCAGGCACCGTGTTATGCTTTGGAGCGCACGGTGTCCCCAGTGCGGGTGCATAGCCCGGTGCGGGTGCATAGCCCGGTGCGGTACATTCCAGCTCCGTGTATCGGCCGGGCTAGAGTGAGCATTAGGCCAAGTGCCATGAAGCCGGCTCTATGTAGCTGGTCTCCAGTGCGTCTCCTTGGGCCGGCTTACATGACACCAGCCTTGCGAACGGTGTCCCCGGTTCGCCTGCATAGCCCAGTGCGGGCTATTCCACCTCGCCGCACTGGCAGGGCGACCGGGAGCAAATCAACCAGGTAAGGTTGGGCAGGCTCGGTGCTCAAGAGCTCCAGTGCGCCTGCACGGTCCGGTCTATCCAGTACCACCTCCACGCACCAACCCTCCGGTGGCAGCTCCCCGCACCAGGCTTCCTGTGCGTGTCCTTGGCCCAGTACCACCAGTGCCAGCACCACGCATCAGGCCTACAGTGCGCCTCGCCTGTCCAGCGTTGCCGGAGTCTCCCGCCTGTTCGGCGCTGTCAGAGCTCCCGCCCCTCATTCCAGAGGCGCTAGAGCCCCTCATTCCAGAGGCGCCAGAGCTACTCAGTCCAGCGCGGCCAGAGCCTTCCTCTCCAGCGCCGCCTGAGCCGCCCGTCTGCCCAGCGCCGCCTGAGCCGCCCGTCTGCCCGGCGCCGCCTGAGCCGCCCGTCTGCCAGGGGCCGCCAGCGCCGCCAGTGCCGCCAGGGGCCGCCAGTCAGCCAGGTGCCGCCCCTCAGCCCAGAGGCGCCAGAGCCCCTCAGCCCAGAGGCGCCAGAGCCCCTCAGCCCAGAGCTGCCGCCCCTCTGTCCCGAGCTGCCGCCCCTCTGTCCCGAGCTGCTGCCCCTCTGTCTAGTGGGGTCATTTAGTAGGGTCGCCGTGGTTAGGAGGCCACGGAAGCGGACAATGGGGCGGACTAAGACTATGGTGAAGTGGGGGCCACGTCCAGCACCAGAGCCGCCACTGCGGACAGATGCCCACCCAGACCCTCCCCAATAGGTTCAGGTTTTGCGGCCGGAGACCGCACCTTGGGGGGGGGGGGGGGGGGTCACACCCTGACCATAGTTCGCTTTGTATGTTTCTATGTTTTGTTTGGTCAGGGTGTGATCAGAGTGGGCATTATATGTTACATGTCTATTTCTATGTTTGGCCTGATATGGTTCTCAATCAGAGGCAGGTGTTAGTCATTGTCTCTGATTGGAAACCATATTTAGGTAGCCTGTTGGGTTTTGTGGGTGATTGTTTCCTGTCTCTGTGTTTGCACCAGATAGGGCTGTTTTGGTTTTTCACATTTCTTGTTTTGTTAGTCTATTCATGTATAGTTTCTTTATTAAAGAACCATGAATAATCACCACGCTGCGTTTTGGTCCGCCTCTCCTTCAACTCAAGAAAACCGTTAGATATAGTGTGTTTACCATAGACGGTAATATGAAGAACAACATGACCTGTACCAAAGTCAGATTGGGATATAGGCCAAGGACTAGATAAAGTGTATTTTTACCTGGAATTTTTCCTTATAGTAGGCTACTACTTTCGCCACTTTTAGTCTTGAAATCTTTGGTTGTTTACTAAACGAACCACTCTGTTTAGCACATGCCATATGAAGATAAAGGATAGATAAAATGTATCTATGCTCATCGGCCATTGGACATAAACATTACACAACAAGTTGGAAGTCTAAATTCAACAATGAATGGATTGGAAGGAATCAGTGGCTAACTGCAAAGCTATTATTTTTCTTCATTTAACGTTCATTTAATGTTCATTTAACCTTTATTTAACCTTTATTTAACCTTTATTTAACCTTTATTTAACTAGGCACGTCATTTAACAACAAATTCTTATTTACAAAAGCAGCCTACTAAAAGGCAAAAGGCCTCCTGCGGGGACGGAGGCTGGGATTAAATATACAAATAAATTAAATTAAATATAGGACAAACCACACATCATGACAAGAGACAACACTACAATACATAAAGAGAGACCTCAGACAACAACATAGTAAGCAGCAACACATGACAAAACAGCATGGTAGCAACACAACATGACAACAACATGGCAGCAGCACAAAACATGGTACAAACATTATTGGGCACAGACAACAGCACAAAGGGCAAGAAGGTAGAGACAACAATACATCACGCAAAGCAGCCACAACTGTCAGTAAGAGTGTCCATGATTGAGTCTTTGAATGAAGAGACTAAGATAAACAGTTTGAGTGTTTGCTGCAGCTTATTACAATCGCTAGCTGCAGCGAACTGAAAAGACGAGCGACCCAGGGATGTGTGTGCTTTGGGGACCTTTAACAGAATGTGACTGGCAGAACGGGTGTTGTATGTGGAGGATGAGGACTGCAGTAGATATCTCAGATGGGGGGGAGTGAGGCCTAAGAGGGTTTCACTCACTAGTTTGCTATTCAGTGGAGAGGGTGTGTGGTCCAAGTCTCGGTTTAAGGGTCTCTTTTCCAAGCTTAAAATAATAAACATTCACTCGCAACACACCATGGGCCAGTGAAGGTTGAATACATTGGCCATGCTGTCAATCCAGCATGACTTCTGCCGCGTTAAAAACAACTGTAAACTCGGAACTTGGACATCTCAGACTGTAGTGAATTCAAGATAACTGGGAAGTCGGGAAGAAACGAGCTTCGACTGGGAAAATACGTATTGAACGGTGATCCAACCTGAATCTCCAACCTGAAGATCACTGACATCATGAGTCAACCTTGTTTTTTCCCCCAGAGTTCCCAGTTGTCTTGAAAGCACCATAAATCCAGAGAATGCCAGACTTTGATGACAAAGTTTGATGACAAAATTTGCCGCGCCACCTTCCTGTGTTAAGTGAGCACAACAAGGTGAGTCCAAAAATGCTTGTATGCTGCTACATAAATTATGTAATATGCCAGAGAGATATGTATACTGTAGTTCAGAAAGTAATACAAACTGTATGTTGTGTAGTAAGCTGTTAGTAGCCCATGCGCCTCACCCTAATACTTTGGTCCCTTTCCCCTTCGTAACTTAGCCTACTTGGCCAACATGGTGGTGCACATGTAGCCTATAGCCTGTTTTAGAGAAATGTATTCAGTCAATATTGTAAGAGCTTTTATTGTCTGCTTATATGCCCCCTTTATGTATCCTGCGGTTCTGACTTGGTGTACAGGGAGAATACTGTAAGAATGGCCACTGTTCTGAATTCTGTCGCTGTACATTTCAAAAGTTATATTGACTACGTCCGTCCTAGTTCATTGATTGCCCCTTATCCGTTCGTCAATCCCTTATGCCTTAGTTCGTACATATCAATTGTCAGTAGAAACCACAATTGTTTAAGCAAGTCAGCCATATCAGCTATGTTTTTGTTTTTTAAAGGCAGTAAATGAGGCTGAATGAACTGTTTCGCTGCCAAACAAGGCTCTACTGATAGCCAGGTGTAGCAGTGGTAAGGATTCACACTGCTGAAAAGAAAGTTCTGCTGTTGGGACAGCTTTATGGAGGCCCTAACAGTTTGTGGGCACCGTTTGTCACCGTTATAGTGCAATTCATGTATTATTTAGTGTTGTGTAGTGGCTTTGCTTGCATGCATCAAAACTTTCTTATATTTTTTTTGCCACACCAAGATTTACACGCTAAAATTGCCACTGAGCAGCAATGATGAGTGATGATATAGGGGAGGTCTTTACTCTATTATGGGGGTAACCGCCAGGACATAAATAGGGGTTCAATCAATCCGTTTTGATTGTTGCGTCTTGGGAAATTAAACAAAGTGGTCAAATAAATAATCAATGCGTTTCCCCGCTGGAGTTCTCCTGGCAGCGATAGAGCCCCAACATGAATTAAACAAAGTGGTCAAATAAATAATCTATGTGTTTCCCCGCTAGAGTCCCAACCTGTGGTAAAGTCAATTGATTGGACATGATTTGGAAAGGCACACACCTGTCTATACAAAGGTCCCACAGTTGACAATGCATGTCAGAGCAAAAACCAAGACATGAGGTTGAAGGAATTGTTTGTAGAGCTCCGAGACAGGATGGTGTCGAGGCACAGATCTGTGGAAGGGTGCCAAAAAATGTCTGCAGCATTGAAGGTCCACAAGAACACAGTGGCCTCCATCATTCTTAAATGGAAGAAGTTTGGATCCACCAAGACTCTTCCTAGAGCTCTCTGCCCGGCCGAACTGACCAATCAGGGTAGAAGGGCCTTGGTCAGGGAGGTGACCAAGCACACGATGGTCACGCTGACAGAACTTCAGAGTTCCTCTGTGGAGATGGGAGAACCTTCCAGAAGGACAGACATCTCTGCAGCACTCCACCAATCAGGCTGTTATGGTAGAGTGTCCAGACGGAAGCCACTCTTCAGTAAAGAGCACACGTCAGCCCGCTTGGAGTTTGCAAAAAGGCACCTAAAGGACTCACAGACCATGATAAACAAGATTCTATGGTCTGATGAAACCAAGATGGGGGAAATCTGGCACCATCCCTATGGTGAAGCATGGTGGTGGCAGCATCATGCTGTGAGGATGTTTTCAGTGACAGGGAATGGGAGACCAGTCAGGATCAAGGGAAAGATGAACGGAGCAAAGTACAGAGAGATCCTTGATGAAAACCTGCTCCAGAGCGCTTAGGACCTCAGACTGGGGCGAAGGTTCACCTTCCAACAGGACAATGACCCTAAGCACACAGCCAAGACAATGCAGGAGTGGCTTCGGGACACGTCTCTGAATGTCCTTGAGTGGCCCAGCCAGAGCCCGGACTTGAACCCGATCGAACATCTCTGGAGAAGCCTGAAAATAGCTGGGCAACGACGCTCCCCATCCAACCTGACAGAGCTTGAGAGGATCTGCAGAGAAGAAGGGGAGAAACTCTCCAAATACAGGTGTGCCAAGCTTGTAGCATCATACCCAAGAAGACTCAAGGCTGTAATCCCTGCCAAAGGTGCTTCAACAAAGTACTGAGTAAAGGGTCTGAATACTTATGTAAATGTAATATGAGTTGTTATTTTTTTCATACATTTGGTCAAATTTCTACAAACCCGTTTTTGCTTGGTCATTATGCGTTATTGTGTATAGATTAATGACGACGGGGGGGGGGGGGGAGCGTCTTTAGCTCGCTTCTTTTCTTGCTATTAGACACTGGTCCCTGTGTTGTGCTGAGCAATAACGAGAACACTGCATTTCTCTTCCACCATTCTATCAGTATGTCAGGCTTTTAATGTGCATTGAAAAATATCAGCTCCCGTCTGCCTAGACACCAGGAAGTGGAATCAGCACTCCCACTGAGTTTGTTACTTTGCATCTCTGTTTACCTGAGTGGGAGTTCCCAAAATGGAACCCTATTCCCTATACAGTGACCATAATGTTCTGGTCAGAAGTAGTGCACCACATAGGAAATAGGATGCTTGTTGGGATGCAGTCCCTGAGTTCTCCTGTGTGGGTAGTGGGGTCAATATAGACTTTCTCTTTGTTTCATTTTTCATCCAAATGGAAGTCTCAGGTGGGTAGAAGAACAGCAGGCAGTGTGCTTCTGAGGGGGAAATGAAAGCAGAGCTAGTCTTAACACTTCTCACACACTAAAGCAGTGTGTGTGTGTGTGTGTGTGTGTGTGTGTGAGAGAGAGAGAGAGAGGGAGAAAGGGAGAGAGAGAGGGAAAAGGAGAGAGAGGGAGAGAAATTGAGTTTCATGTGAAATGCTCTTCCAGGTCCACTCACCCTCTCAGATGAGTAGAGACAATGTTGTAGCTAGTGTTAATTACTGTTGCTGCAGAGTTAATGACATGTCCCAGTGGGCCAGTATATAAAGAGGTTAATGACATGTCCCAGTGGGCCAGTATATAAAGAGGTTAATAACATGTCCCAGTGGGCCAGTATATAAAGAGGTTAATGGTCGGTCCCAGTGGGCCAGTATATAAAGAGGTTAATGACATGTCCCAGTGGGCCAGTATATAAAGAGTTTAATAACATGTCCCAGTGGGCCAGTATATAAAGAGGTTAATGACATGTCCCAGTGGGCCAGTATATAAAGAGTTTAATAACATGTCCCAGTGGGCCAGTATATAAAGAGGTTAATGACATGTCCCAGTGGGCCAGTATATAAAGAGGTTAATGACATGTCCCAGTTGGCCAGTATATAAAGAGTTTAATAACATGTCCCATTGGGCCAGTATATAAAAGAGGTTAATGACATGTCCCAGTGGGCCAGTATATAAAGAGGTTAATGACATGTCCCAGTGGGCCAGTATATAAAGAGGTTAATGACATGTCCCAGTGGGCCAGTATATAAAGAGGTTAATGGCAGGTCCCAGTGGGCCAGTATATAAAGAGGTTAATGGTCGGTCCCAGTGGGCCAGTATATAAAGAGGTTAATAACATGTCCCAGTGGGCCAGTATATAAAGAGGTTAATGACATGTCCCAGTGGGCCATTATATAAAGAGGTTAATGACATGTCCCAGTTGGCCAGTATATAAAGAGGTTAATGACATGTCCCAGTGGGCCAGTATATAAAGAGGTTAATGACATGTCCCAGTGGGCCAGTATATAAAGAGGTTAATGACATGTCCCAGTGGGCCAGTATATAAAGAGGTTAATGACATGTCCCAGTGGGCCAGTATATAAAGAGGTTAATGACATGTCCCAGTGGGCCAGTATATAAAGAGGTTAATGACATGTCCCAGTGGGCCAGTATATAAAGAGGTTAATGACATGTCCCAGTGGGCCAGTATATAAAGAGGTTAATGACATGTCCCAGTGGGCCAGTATATAAAGAGGTTAATGACATGTCCCAGTGGGCCAGTATGAAAAGAGGTTAATGACATGTCCCAGTGGGCCAGTATATAAAGATGTTAATGACATGTCCCAGTGGGCCAGTATATAAAGAGGTTAATGACATGTCCCAGTGGGCCAGTATGAAAAGAGGTTAATGACATGTCCCAGTGGGCCAGTATATAAAGAGGTTAATGACATGTCCCAGTGGGCCAGTATATAAAGAGGTTAATGATATGTCCCAGTTGGCCAGTATATATAGAGGTTAATGACATGTCCCAGTGGGCCAGTATATAAAGAGGTTAATGACATGTCCCAGTGGGCCAGTATGAAAAGAGGTTAATGACATGTCCCAGTGGGCCAGTATATAAAGAGGTTAATGACATGTCCCAGTGGGCCAGTATATAAAGAGGTTAATGACATGTCCCAGTGGGCCAGTATATAAAGAGGTTAATGACATGTCCCAGTGGGCCAGTATATAAAGAGGTTAATGACATGTCCCAGTTGGCCAGTATATAAAGAGTTTAATAACATGTCCCAGTGGGCCAGTATATAAAGAGGTTAATGACATGTCCCAGTTGGCCAGTATATAAAGAGTTTAATAACATGTCCCAGTGGGCCAGTATATAAAGAGGTTAATGACATGTCCCAGTTGGCCAGTATATAAAGAGTTTAATAACATGTCCCAGTGGGCCAGTATATAAAGAGGTTAATGACATGTCCCAGTGGGCCAGTATATAAAGAGGTTAATAACATGTCCCAGTTGGCCAGTATATAAAGAGGTTAATGGTCGGTCCCAGTGGGCCAGTATATAAAGAGGTTAATAACATGTCCCAGTGGGCCAGTATATAAAGAGGTTATTGACATGTCCCAGTGGGCCAGTATATAAAGAGGTTAATGACATGTCCCAGTGGGCCAGTATATAAAGAGGTTAATGACATGTCCCAGTGGGCCAGTATATAAAGAGGTTAATGACATGTCCCAGTGGGCCAGTATATAAAGAGGTTAATGGTCGGTCCCAGTGGGCCAGTATATAAAGAGGTTAATAACATGTCCCAGTGGGCCAGTATATAAAGAGGTTAATGACATGTCCCAGTGGGCCAGTATATAAAGAGGTTAATAACATGTCCCAGTGGGCCAGTATATAAAGAGGTTAATGGTCGGTCCCAGTGGGCCAGTATATAAAGAGGTTAATAACATGTCCCAGTGGGCCAGTATATAAAGAGGTTAATGACATGTCCCAGTGGGCCAGTATATAAAGAGGTTAATGACATGTCCCAGTGGGCCAGTATATAAAGAGGTTAATGGCAGGTCCCAGTGGGCCAGTATATAAAGAGGTTAATGACATGTCCCAGTGGGCCAGTATATAAAGAGGTTAATGACATGTCCCAGTGGGCCAGTATATAAAGAGGTTAATGACATGTCCCAGTGGGCCAGTATATAAAGAGGTTATTGACATGTCCCAGTGGGCCAGTATGAAAATAGTTTAATAACATGTCCCAGTGGGCCAGTATATAAAGAGGTTAATAACATGTCCCAGTTGGCCAGTATATAAAGAGTTTAATAACATGTCCCAGTGGGCCAGTATATAAAGAGGTTAATGACATGTCCCAGTGGGACAGTATATAAAGAGGTTAATGACATGTCCCAGTGGGCCAGTATATAAAGAGGTTAATAACATGTCCCAGTGGGCCAGTATATAAAGAGGTTAATGGTCGGTCCCAGTGGGCCAGTATATAAAGAGGTTATTATAAAATAAATCCAGGTTAGCAGGCAATATTAACCAGGTGAAATTGTGTCACTTCTCTTGCGTTCATTGCACGCAGAGTCAGTGTATATGCAACAGTTTGTGCTGCCTAATTTGCCAGAATTTTACGTAATTATGACATAACATTGAAGGTTGTGATAATGTAACAGGAATATTTAGACTTAGGGATGCCACCCGTTAGATAAAATACGGAACGGTTCCGTATTTCACTGAAAGAATAAACGTTTTGTTTTCGAGATGAGAGTTTCCGGATTCGACCATATTAATGACCAAAGGCTCGTATTTCTGTGTGTTATCATGTTATAACTAAGTCTATGATTTGATATTTGATAGAGCAGTCTGACTGAGCGATGGTAGGCACCAGCAGGATCGTAAGCATTCATTCAAACAGCACTTTCGTGCGTTTTGCCAGCAGCTCTTCATTGTGCTTCAAGCATTGCGCTGTTTATGACTTCAAGCCTATCAACTCCCGAGATTAGGCTGGTGTAACCGATGTGAAATGGCTAGCTAGTTAGCGGGCTGAGCGCTAATAGCGTTTCAAACGTCACTCGCTCTGAGACTTGGGAGTAGTTGTTCCCCTTGCCTCTTCAAGGGCCGCGGCTTTTGTGGAGCGATGGGTAACGCTGCTTCGGGGATGGCTGTTGTCGTTGTGTTCCTGGTTCGAGCCCAGGTAGGAGCAAGGAGAGGGACAGAAGCTATACTGTTACACTGGCAATACTAAAGTGCCTATAAGAACATACAATAGTCAAAGGTTAATTAAATAAAAATGGTATAGAGAGAAATAGTCCCATAATTCCTATAATAACTACATCCCAAAACTTCTTACCTGGGAATATTGAAGACTCGTGTTAAAAGGAACCACCAGCTTTCATATGTTCTCATGTTCTGAGCAAGGAACTTAAACGTTAGCTTTCTCACATGGCACATATTGCACTTTTACTTTCTTCTCCAACACTTTGTTTCTGCATTATTTAAACCAAATTGAACATGTTTCATTATTTATTTGAGGCTAAATTGATTTTATTTATGTATTATATTAAGTTAAAATAAGTGTTCATTCAGTATTGTTGTAATTGTCATTACTACAAATAAAAAATTGGCCGATTTAATCGGTATCGGCTTTTTTTGGTCCTCCAATAATCGGTATCGGTGTTGAAAAATCATAAGCAGTCGACCTCTAGTCTGGAGCAATGAAGTGGTGAGGCAGGATACCGTACTAAACCACAAATTACCTCTAAGTCCCACCATAATCACAGAACTTTTAGTGGATCAACCACTGTACATCTCTATTTTGGATAGATAACTGTGTTGTTGTTTACTCTACTGCTGCAGATGGGTGTTTAATTATGACTTCTACCTCTACTGCTGCAGATGGATATTTAATAATGACTTCTACCTCTACTGCTGCAGATGGGTGTTTAATTATGACTTCTACCTCTACTGCTGCAGATGGATGTTTAAATATGACTTCTACCTCTTCTGCTGCAGATGGATGTTTAATTATGACTTCTACCTCTACTGCTGCAGATGGATATTTAATTATGACTTCTACCTCTACTGCTGCAGATGGATGTTTAATTATGACTTCTACCTCTACTGCTGCAGATGGATATTTAATTATGACTTCTACCTCTACTGCTGCAGATGGATATTTAATTATGTCTTCTACCTCTTCTGCTGCAGATGGGTGTTTAAATATGACTTCTACCTCTTCTGCTGCAGATGGATATTTACAGTGCCTTGCGAAAGTATTCGGCATCTTGAACTTTGCGACCTTTTGCCACATTTCAGGCTTCAAACATAAAGATATAAAACTGTATTTTTTTGTGAAGAATCAACAACAAGTGGGACACAATCATGAAGTGGAACGACGTTTATTGGATATTTAAAACTTTTTTAACAAATCAAAAACTGAAAAATTGGGCGTACAAAATTATTCAGCCCCCTTAAGTTAATACTTTGTAGCGCCACCTTTTGCTGCGATTACAGCTGTAAGTCGCTTGGGGTATGTCTCTATCAGTTTTGCACATCGAGAGACTGACATTTTTTCCCATTCCTCCTTGCAAAACAGCTCGAGCTCAGTGAGGTTGGATGGAGAGCATTTGTGAACAGCAGTTTTCAGTTCTTTCCACAGATTCTCGATTGGATTCAGGTCTGGACTTTGACTTGGCCATTTTAACACCTGGATATGTTTATTATTGAACCATTCCATTGTAGATTTTGCTTTATGTTTTGGATCATTGTCTTGTTGGAAGACAAATCTCCGTCCCAGTCTCAGGTCTTTTGCAGACTCCATCAGGTTTTCTTCCAGAATGGTCCTGTATTTGGCTCCATCCATCTTCCCATCAATTTTAACCATCTTCCCTGTCCCTGCTGAAGAAAAGCAGGCCCAAACCATGATGCTGCCACCACCATGTTTGACAGTGGGGATGGTGTGTTCAAGGTGATGAGCTGTGTTGCTGTTACGCCAAACATAACATTTTGCATTGTTGCCAAAAAGTTACATTTTGGTTTCATCTGACCAGAGCACCTTCTTCCACATGTTTGGTGTGTCTCCCAGGTGGCTTGTGGCAAACTTTAACCAACACTTTTTCTTTTTATGGATATCTTTAAGAAATGGCTTTCTTCTTGCCACTCTTCCATAATGGCCAGATTTGTGCAATATACGACTGATTGTTGTCCTATGGACAGAGTCTCCCACCTCAGCTGTAGATCTCTGCAGTTCATCCAGAGTGATCATCGGCCTCTTGGCTGCATCTCTGATCAGTCTTCTCCTTGTATGAGCTGAAAGTTTAGAGGGACGGCCAGGTCTTGGTAGATTTGCAGTGGTCTGATACTCCTTCCATTTCAATATTATCGCTTGCACAGTGCTCCTTGGGATGTTTAAAGCTTGGGAAATCTTTTTGTATCCAAATCCGGCTTTAAACTTCTTCACAATAGTATCTCGGACCTGCCTGGTGTGTTCCTTGTTCTTCATGATGCTCTCTGCGCTTTTAACGGACCTCTGAGACTATCACAGTGCAGGTGCATTTATACGGAGACTTGATTACACACAGGTGGATTGTATTTATCATCATTAGTCATTTAGGTCAACATTGGATCATTCAGAGATCCTCACTGAACTTCTGGAGAGAGTTTGCTGCACTGAAAGTAAAGGGGCTGAATAATTTTGCACGGCCAATTTTTCAGTTTTTGATTTGTTAAAAAAGTTTGAAATATCCAATAAATGTCGTTCCACTTCATGATTGTGTCCCACTTGTTGTTGATTCTTCACAAAAAAATACAGTTTTATATCTTTATGTTTGAAGCCTGAAATGTGGCAAAAGGTCGCAAAGTTCAAGGGGGCCGAATACTTTCGCAAGGCACTGTAAATATGACTTCTACCTCTACTGCTGCAGATGGGTGTTTAAATATGACTTCTACCTCTACTGCTGCAGATGGATATTTAAATATGACTTCTACCTCTACTGCTGCAGATGGATATTTAATTATGACTTCTACCTCTACTGCTGCAGATGGGTGTTTAAATATGACTTCTACCTCTACTGCTGCAGATGGGTGTTTAAATATGACTTCTACCTCTACTGCTGCAGATGGATGTTTAAATATGACTTCTACCTCTACTGCTGCAGATGGATGTTTAAATATGACTTCTACCTCTACTGCTGCAGATGGATGTTTAATTATGACTTCTACCTCTTCTGCTGCAGATGGATGTTTAATTATGACTTCTACCTCTACTGCTGCAGATGGATGTTTAAATATGACTTCTACCTCTACTGCTGCAGATGGATGTTTAATTATGACTTCTACCTACTGCTGCAGATGGGTGTTTAAATATGACTTCTACCTCTACTGTTGCAGATGGATATTTTAATTGCACTAAATAGGGAATAGTTTGCTTATTTGGGACTCATACATTCTCTACCACTGTACACTTCATCCGGAGAGCTGACAATGAACAGGTGGTGGTGAGTTTGCACAGCTGGCAATAACCACAGTAGCACTTAAGTTTTGGACCATGTTCAAGTAATGCATACACAGAGATCTGCTGTGCTGTAGCTTTTATGCCAATAAAGCATCCCCCTATTTGGCCGATGTGACACCTTAAAACAAGTATGATCTTTACTGTATGAATGAAATGAATGGTTATGGCTAGGAGAATGTGGCGGAGGAGACGAGGATTTGGGCCTCTGTCCAGATATAGGCAGGAGGAACTGTCTGGAGCTGATGTGGTCTCATCCGATGGTAGATTACGTTTTCCTAAGTTCACTACCAACCTGAGAACCTGCTTTGAAGAGAATACATCAGTTTATATATCAGAGGGGATCAGTTTTACATCAGCAACAAATACGATTTAATCAAGGGAATTACCGCTTTGGTTAACAATTAACAATTCATCATGGAAATTCTAGGGGGGTGGGGGGGGCTGGGCTCTTACAAGAAGCACTTCAGAATCACATCCACATCTGGGAAGCTCCTATGAAGTTTACTAACAACCTCAACATCGGATCATCTATCAGAGTGGAGGTGGACAGCAAAGTCTGTCAGGATACTCCTAGCTCCTCCTGGTTCAATTTCACATCAAAACAAAGATTGCATCCCAAATGGCCCTACGTAAATGCACTACTTTTAACCAGGGCCGACTGTCAAAAGTAGTGTACTACAAAGGGAATAGGGATCCATTTGAGATCCAGACAAAGGCTGTTTATTCAGGGCAATTAGCATACAGGTAAACAAGCAACAAATCAAAATGGCGAGATAGTAAAGAGGGTAACCATGACTCTAAAGGGACCACTCACTGTAATGACCACTTCAGGATCTGGGGAGAAATCAGGGGACATCTGTGCACTTATGTAGAAAAAGGCAGCAGGACATGTTTTTAGAAGATAACTGGTTTTATGTCTCTTGAATGTCAATAATTCATGAACGTTTAAAGTCCAAATGTGTAAGTGCAGTGGTCAAAAGGAGGACGTTGGCCCCGATTTCACAACCAGTTAAAGTGTCTCACTGTAATTGTGCACAACATACATTGTCTATTGTACAAAAAATACTTTGGGTTTTACATAAGCACTGTACCCTGTATTAGAAATCACCGCAAAGCTCTGAAAAACGTCCTCTGAAACATGCTCAGGAAGAAGGATGAAAAAGTCTAACATCACCATGACAACACTATTAGAGAAAAAAGGTGCGATCTAGAACCTCAAAGGGTTCTTTGGGTTGTCCCCATAGGAGAACTCTTTGAAGAACCATTTTTGGTTCCATGTAGAACCCTATTGGGTTCCATGTAGAACCCTATTGGACCTTTTTGGTTCCATGTAGAACATTTCCCCCAGAGGATTCTACATGGAACCCCAAAAGAGTTCTACCTGGAAGCAAAAAGGGTTCCGCTATGGGGACAGCCAAAAAACTATTTTGGAACCCCTTTTGTAGGACTAGACGGGTGGTCATCGTGGGCCACGATTTAATGGCTGGACAGTCACATATAAGACACCAGCTGTCTTTAATAAATAAGAATGGTTTCCCTCTGTGTATTTATGAATATGAATCCAAGGGCACGTGCAGACCTGTCAAGCCCAGCCCCTAGCTCTGACTGGAAACATACATTATTTATTGGATCGGCAGAATCTACCAAGAACTACATACGCACATTGCTTACGTTTCAAGCATTATTTGTTTGTACAGCTGGGTATGTTATAGGCAGAGTCAGTGAGATGGGGAATGGGTGGGGTGGGGTGGGGTGGGGGGGGTGGTATGACAATGCAGAACCAATCAGCATCTGCAACAATCTAATCCAATTCTCTACTCTACATCTCTCCACTGTGAATCTAGCCAGAGTTGTGTGAACACTGTGCTTGCATCCCAAATGGAACCCTATTCCCTATTAAATGCACTACTTTTGACCAGGGTCCATGGGCTCTGGTCAAAAGTAGTGCACTATGTAGGGAATAGGGTGTAATAGGGTCAATTGCCCCAGTCTGAGGGAAAATATACACTTTCCATGGGAACAACAAATCGCATGAGGGAGAGACAGCGAGAGAGAAGGTAGAGAGAGAGCGCGAGGAGAGAGCAAGAGAGGGGAGAGAGCAAGAGAGAAAATGAGGTAATGAGAGCGAGAGAGAGAGAAAGGGGGGAGAGAGCAAGAGAGAGAAAATGAGGCAATGAGAGAGAGTCAGAGAGTCAAAGAGAGAGGGGAGAGGGAGAGAGAAAATTAGGCAGAGTCAGAGAGGTAGAGCGAGAGAGAGAGAGAGAGAGAGGTGTGTGAGAAAGAGAGAGAGATAAACAACATCGATATACAGTAGATTGCTCTTCTTTACTGCAGTTTGGGAACCGGCTGCATTGGTGTGGTACTCCACAGTGTCTGCCTGTCAGATATAGCCACTAGCTATTCTGCTCTTATTTACTGAGAAAGCCTCACTCAAGTATTCAATCAATTCAGTAATCCAGAATATGGGATTTCCAAGTGAGACTGCCTCAGTTGGCATTGACCATCAGAGTAAATAATGACTGTGTCACAAATGGCAACTCATTTGCTTAATAGTGCACTACATTTGATAGGGCCCATGGTCAAAAGTAGTCCACCATATAGGGAATAGTGTCCCATTTGGGACACATCCAGTGCTAATAGGGGCTGGGCTGTGGAGTTGACCTCTAGTGCCTTTGTAGTAATTGGTCCGTGGAGAATACAGACAGACATACTGGGAACTACTCACTGGTTGTTGACGACCAGGCATTCTGCTGGTGTGTTTTTTTGTCGTTGTTGATTTTACCTTCATATTTTAAAAGGCAGTTAAATTCAGAACGAATTCTACTTTACAATGACGGCCTCCTTTACAGTGCCAATAGGCATTATGTTAAATAGCTCATTAGAGTGGTGCTAGTGGAGCAAACATTTGCCTCTCCTGCCTTGCCTTGCTCCCAGGCAGATGGTCTCGTCTCCTACTGTGTCTGGCTGCAAGTGGGGGTTTATCCAACATAACGTTAGCTCCACAAATGCCTCGGTAAAACATGCATCATAACTAAACCATGTTTTGATTTGAACCCCCAACACCTACCAAACACTGGGCTTTCAATTCCCTCAAAGAACGAAGTCTGAGAATATAATGAAACTGAATAAAAGCCTTGGATAAAGTGTGAGGCAACCTATTCCCTATAGAGTGCACTACTTTTGACCAGAGCACAGATTCTCTTAGCTCTCCCATCCAGTCATCTTCCTGACAGTAGGGCGCCTACGGAGAAGCAATCTATCTAGCTGCAGAACGTTATATGCTGCCAGATAGATGGCACCATAGAGTGTTCTGCTGACAGATAGATGGCACCATAGAGTGTTCTGCTGACAGATAGATGGCACCATAGAGTGTTCTGCTGACAGATAGATGGCACCATAGAGTGTTCTGCTGCTAGATAGATGGCACCATAGAGTGTTCTGCTGGTAGATAGATGGCACCATAGAGTGTTCTGCTGGTAGATAGATGGCACCATAGTGTTCTGCTGCCAGATAGATGGCACCATAGAGTGTTCTGCTGGTAGATAGATGGCACCATAGAGTGTTCTGCTGCCAGATAGATGGCACCATAGAATGTTCTGCTGGTAGATAGATGGCACCATAGAGTGTTCTGCTGCCAGATAGATGGCACCATAGTGTTCTGCAGCTAGATAGATGGCACCATAGAGTGTTCTGCTGCCAGATAGATGGCACCATAGAATGTTCTGCAGCTAGATAGATGGCACCATAGAATGTTCTGCTGCTAGATAGATGGCACCATAGAGTGTTCTGCTGCCAGATAGATTGCACCATAGAATGTTCTGCTGCTAGATAGATGGCACCATAGAATGTTCTGCTGCTAGATAGATGGCACCATAGAATGTTCTGCTGCTAGATAGATGGCACCATAGAATGTTCTGCTGCCAGATAGATGGCACCATAGAATGTTCTGCAGCTAGATAGATGGCACCATAGAATGTTCTGCAGCTAGATAGATGGCACCATAGAATGTTCTGCTGCCAGATAGATGGCACCATAGAATGTTCTGCTGCTAGATAGATGGCACCATAGAATGTTCTGCTGCCAGATAGATGGCACCATAGAGTGTTCTGCTGCTAGATAGATTGCACCATAGAGTGTTCTGCTGCTAGATAGATGGCACCATAGAGTGTTCTGCTGACAGATAGATGGCACCATAGAGTGTTCTGATGCTAGATAGATTGCACCATAGAGTGTTCTGCTGACAGATAGATGGCACCATAGAGTGTTCTGCTGCTAGATAGATGGCACCATAGAGTGTTCTGCTGACAGATAGATGGCACCATAGAGTGTTCTGATGCTAGATAGATGGCACCATAGAGTGTTCTGATGCTAGATAGATGGCACCATAGAGTGTTCTGATACTAGATAGATGGCACCATAGAGTGTTCTGCTGCTAGATAGATGGCACCATAGAGTGTTCTGCTGGTAGATAGATGGCACCATAGAATGTTCTGCTGCTAGATAGATGGCACCATAGTATTCTGCAGCTAGATAGATGGCACCATAGAATGTTCTGCTGCCAGATAGATGGCACCATAGAATGTTCTGCTGCCAGATAGATGGCACCATAGAATGTTCTGCTGCCAGATAGATGGCACCATAGTGTTCTGCTGCCAGATAGATGGCACCATAGAGTGTTCTGCTGGTAGATAGATGGCACCTTAGAGTGTTCTGCTGCCAGATAGATGGCACCATAGAATGTTCTGCTGCCAGACAGATGGCACCATAGAATGTTCTGCTGCTAGATAGATGGCACCAGCAGAACATTCTATGGTGCCATCTATCTGGCAGCAGAACATTCTATGGTGCCATCTATTTAGAACCAGAGCCCAGTGGAGCATCTACGGTGGTAAGTAATCATCCCGGCCAGACAGAGATGACGACCCGTCTAGGATGACAGAGTTTCTATCTGGTTCAGAGCACCTGTAGCAGACAGCTGTTTGATGTATCCCCTTAGCCTCCTGCTCTTAATCTCAGACCAGCTGCTTTCCCCTCAGAGTGTCGATGAGGTTTAGAGGCCTGGGAACCAGATCACAGGAACACAGAGGATGAAAAACTATCTTAAGGTCTTTGTATCTGCACAGAAAATATAAAATACGAGGCATCTCTTGGACTAGCCTCGATTACCAGTCTTACACGTGTACAATGCATTAGGAAAGTATTCTGACTCGTTGACTTTTTCCACATTTTGTTACATTACAGCCTTGTTCTAAAATTCATTCAATTGATTTTTCCCCTCATAAATCTACACACAATACCCCATAATGATAAAGCAAAAACACAGGTTTTTAGACATTTTTGTAAATGTATATATAAAATATCACATTTACATAAGCATTCATAGTCTTTACTCAGTACTTTGTTGAAGCACTTTTGGCAGCGATTACAGCCTAGAGTCTTCTTGGCTACAAGCTTGGCACACCTGTATTTGGGGAGTTTCTCCCATTCTTCTCTGCAGATCCTCTCAGGCTTTGTCAGGTTGGATGGGGGACTTTGCTGCACAGCTATTTTCAGGTCTTTCCAGAGATGTTTGGTCAGGTTCAAGTCTGGGCTCTGGCTGGGTCACACAAGGACATTCAGAGACTTGTCCCAAAGCCACTCCTGCATTGTCTTGGCTGTGTGCTTAGCGTCATTATCCTGTTGGAAGGTGAACCTTTGCTCTAGTTGTCACATTGACATAAAGGATCGGGAGACAGGCACAGGAATGCGTAATTATTTTTTTTTATTAAGCCCAAATTACGGTGTGCCGTGTAAGGGCATGGGGACAAAGACCAAACAAACACGTAACAAAAAAACAGGGTAGAAACCCAAAACAAAAGAGCGAGGAGTACCTCAAATAAATAACACACGCGCACAATGATTAACACACAGGACTAGACCCCGTAATCATCTGCGCAATCCACAAGGGCATGAAAGCCCAAAACACACAGCACAGGTACTCACACGCACCAACAGACATTGTAACAATAATCGTCAGCCCAATGGAAACCAAAGGGCACACTTATACAAATACTAATCAGTGGGAATAGGGGACAGGTGTGTGTAATGAACGTTCCGGAGGGATCCGTAACACTTGTCTGACGTCCTGAGCGCTCTGGAGCAGGTTTTCATCAATGATTTCTCTATATTTTGCTCTGTTCATCTTTCCCTCGATCCTGACTAGTTTCCCAGTCCCTGACGCTGAAAAACATCCCCACAGCATGATGCTGCCACCACCATGCTTCACCGTAGGGATGGTGCCAGATTTCCTCCAGACGTGACGCTTGGCATTCAGGCCAAAGAGTTCAATCTTGGTTTCATCAGACCAGAAATTATTGTTTCAATTCAAATCAAATTTTATTGGTCCCATACAAATGGTTAGCAGATGTTATTGTCTATCGTCTACAAACTTGATGATTGAGTTGGAGGCGTGCATGGCCATGCAGTCGTGGGTGAACAGGGAGTACAGGAGGTGGCTGAGAATGCACCCTTGTGGGGCCCCAGTGTTGAGGATCAGCGGAGTGGAGATGTTGTTTCCTACATTCACCACCTGGGGGCGGCCCATCAGGAAGTCCAGGACCCAGTTGCACAGGGCAGGGTCGAGACCCAGGGACTCAAGTTTAGTGATTAGTGATGAGGATACTATTGTGTTGAATGCTGAGCTGTAGTCAATGAACAGCAATCTTACATAGGTATTCCTCTTGTCCAGATGGTATAGGGCAGTGTACAGTGTGATGGTGATTGCATCGTCTATGGACCTATTGGGGCGGTAAACAAATTGGAGTGGGTCTAGGGTGACAGGTAAGGTGGAGGTGATAAGATCCTTGACTAGTCTTTCAAAGCACTTCAGGATGACAGATGTGAGTGCAACGGGGCCATAGTCATTAAGTTCAATTACCTTAGCTTTCTTGGGTACAGGAACAATGGTGGCCATCTTGAAGCATGTGAGGACAGCAGACTGGGATAGGGATTGATTGAATATGTCCGTAAACACACCAGCCAGCTGGTCTGCGCATGCTCTGAGGACGCTGCTAGGGATGCCGTCCGGGCCGGCAGCCTTGCGAGCGTTAACACGTTTAAATGTTTTACTCACATCGGCCACAGAGAAGGAGAGCCCAGCGGGCTGCGTCGGTGGCACTGTATTATCCTCAAAGCGCACAAAGAAGTAGTTTAATTTGCCTGGAAGCAAGACGTCGGTGTCCGCAACGGGGCTGGTTTTCTTTTTGTAATCTGTGATTGACTGTAGACCCTGCCACATACGTCTCGTGTTTGAGCAGTTGAATTACGACTCCACTTTGTCTCTATACTGACGCTTTGCTTGTTTGATTGCCTTACGGAGGGAATAGCTACATGGTTTGTATTCGGCCATGTTTCCAGTCATATTGCCATGATTAAATGGCAAGATGAGACGTATGCACGGTGGTATGTGCTTTCAGTTTTGCGCAAATGCTGCCATCAATCCACGATTTCTGGTTAGGGAAGGTTTTAATAGTCACAGTGGGTACAACGTCTCCTACACACTTCCTTATAAACTCGCTCACTGAGTCAGCATATATGTCAATGTCATTGTCTGAGGCTACCCGGAACATATCCCAGTCCACGTGATCGAAGCAATCTTCAAGCGTGAAATCCGATTGGTCAGACCAGCGTTGGATAGACCTAAGCACGGGCCCTTCCTGTTTTAGTTTCTGCCTATAGGAGGGTTAGCAACAAGATGGAGCCATGGTTGGATTTGACAAAAGGAGGGCTGGGTGGGCCTTGTATGCATCGTGGAAGTTAGAGTAGCAATGGTCAAGTGTGTTACTCCCTCGTGTACTGCAATCGATATGCTGATAGAATTTAGGTAGCCTTGTTCTCAAATTTGCTTTGTTAAAATCTCCAGCTACAATAAATGCAGCCTCAAGATATATGGTTTCCAGTCTGCATAAAGTACAGTGAAGTTCCTTCATGGCCGTCGTGGTAACCGCTTGCGGGGGGATATACACGGCTGTGACGATAACCGAGGAAAGTTCTCTTGGGAGGTAATACGGTCGGCATTTGATTGTGAGGAATTCTAGGTCAGGTGAACGAAAGGACTTGAGTTCTTGTATGTTGTTACAATTACACCATGAGTCGTTAATCATGAAACGCACTTCTTCTTACCGGAGAGATGTTTATACCTGTCGGCACGATGCACTGAAAATCCGGTTGGCTGTACAGACTGCGACAGCATGTCCCCAGCTAGTCATTTTTCCATGAAACAGAGTATGTTACAATCCCAGATATCTCAATAGAAAGCAACTATTGCCTGGATTTTGTTGACTTTGTTAACTAGGGACTGGACATTAGCGAGTAGTATACTCGGAAGCGGTGGGTGGTGTGCGGGCATCCGAAGTCTCACAAGAAGACCGCTCCAGCACCCTCTCCTCCTCGGACGGCTTTGGAAAAGTCGTATTCCTGGTCGCAATGCTGGTTGTGCTGTGAAGTTGACGTCTCTCTGATATCCAATAGTTCTTCCCGGCTGTATGTAATAACACTTACGGTTTTCTTGGCTAACAATGTAGGAAATAATACATCAAAAATATATATTTCAGTTTCCAAAGGAAACGGCGCCATCTTGAAGCTGTTTCTCATGGTCTGAGAGTCTTTAGGTGCCTTTTGGCAAACTCAAAGTGGCTGTCAGGTGCCTTTTACTGAGGAGTGGCTTCTGTCTGGCCACCATTAAGGCCTGATTTGTGGAGTGCTGCAGAGATGGTTGTCCTTCTGTAAGGTTCTCCCATCTCCACAGAGGAACTCTAGAGCTCTGTTAAAGTGACCTTTGGGTTCTTGGTCACCTTCCTGACCAAGGCCCTTCTACCCCGATTGCTCAGCTCTAGGAATAGTCTTGCTGGTTCCAAACTTCTTCCATTTAAGAATGATTGAGGACACCGTGTTCTTGTGGACCTTCGATGCTGCACAAATTTTTTTGGTACCCTTCCCCAGATCTGTGCCTCGACCCAATCCTGTCTCGGAGCTCTACACACAATTCATACTTGGTTTTGACATGCACTGTCAATTGTGGGACCTTATATAGACAGGTGTGTGCCTTTCCAAATCATGTCCAATCAATTTAATTTACCAGAGGTTTCCTTGAATCAAGTTCCAGAAACATCTCAAGGATGATCAATGGAAACAGGATGCACCTGAACTCAATTTTCAGTCTCATAGGAAAGGGTCTGAATAAGGTAAATGAGGTATTTCAGTTTTTTTTTATGTCTAAAAACCTGTTTTCGGTTTGTCATTATCGGGTATTGTCTGTATGATTGATGATAAAATTATTTTGATCCATTTCACAGTGATGAAAATAGCTGAGAAATTATAATTTCCTCATGAGACAAGAAAATAGAGAAATTGGACATAGAACCTGTCACAGAACAACATATCAAGCGGTGTTCCAAATAAGGTGTGTCTACATTTGTGTTTATTTAGTGATGCTGTTTTATTACATATTATCTCTAACAGTGAGGGAAACAGAGAGAGAGAGAGAGAGAGACAGAGGGAGAGAGAGAGAGAGAGAGACAGAGGGAGAGAGAGAGAGACAGAGGGAGAGAGAGAGAGACAGAGTGAGAGAGAGAGAGACAGAGGGAGAGAGAGAGAGACAGAGGGAGAGAGACAGAAGGAGAGAGAGAGAGACAGAAGGAGAGAGAGAGACAGAAGGAGAGAGAGAGACAGAAGGAGAGAGAGAGACAGAGGGAGAGAGAGAGAGACAGAGGGAGAGAGACAGAAGGAGAGAGAGAGACAGAAGGAGAGAGAGAGACAGATATATATCACTATGACAAAATAAACATGAACTTTAGATGTATAGGCTGGTTCTTCCTAGACTCCATCCTTCACCAATGTAGAAAAGAGAGTGCCACAATGAAGAAGAAGAGGAAGAGGAAGGTGAATAAACAACACACTGAAAGAACTACAACACATTGGATATTGAACATTGTAATATTATGTGTCCTAAAACAACATCATGTTTTTAAACTAGACCAAAACATTTAAAAACTATGTGTACCGTACTCTTTGCTTACATATTGGGTTGTTTCTTAAAGGGACAGTGTGTACGTCACAGGAGGATCAATTAAATTTGTATTCTTCACAGATAAAAGGCATGGGAGTAAACAGATAAGGATAACAATAACTTCATTTTGTGCTGATGTAACTAGTAGTCTTCTAAAAGGAGAACACCAAAGAGGCTCCCAGAGGGAATGTGTTCCCAAAATCCCCAATTGAGACTTTCTGTTTACTTTTTAAGCTCTTTAAAAAATATATATGTTTATCTCAATATCACATACTTTCTGGGTAACAATACCTTACTGTGATTGTTTTTTAATTAAAATGGTAAAAAAAAATCAACAAAAATAGCTTCTTAGCAAAGAGCAAATTCTCAAACAATAATTTTTGCTAGGGCTGTCTGGGCGTGGCCTGAGTTGGGAGGAGGAAAATGGAAACGAGTTGTTATTGGCAGAGAGGTTTGGAACTCTAATTAACTGACTGATGAAGCCAAAACTCCATCCCACCAAAACAGGTTGAAATTTCAGTTGAGCTGTTCAAACGGCTCAAACACTAAAAGGGCATTTTCATAATTTTCACAATTTCACAGTAGTATTCCAACCTCATAGAGTGGAAATATAAAACACAGAAAAATCACATTTTTGACAGCATTGGGCCTTTAACATTGATTCTCGAATCAACCCCAATTAAAAAAAATTGGCCTTTAGCATGAAGTGTTCTCCAACTGACTTCTTCTGCGTAGTGGTCCATCTCTCTAAATGAGTAAACACTGCCCCCTTTGGTAGACAAGTAGAAATACAGGTAAATTAATGCAGGACATTGTAAAGTTGCCTCTACTGCTCTGCCATGCCCGGTTTAAATTAATGACTGTTATGTAGCTGGTGATTGGAATGCTGTGTGAAAACATCTAACTACAAACCTGTAAAGTCAGGGTGATCTAAAATGATGCATGAATACACAGAAATAAAAGAGGATGTCAATAATATAATAAATGTGATGTCAATACACTGCTTCTCTCCCTTCAGTCCTGATGAAGCCCCTTTCCCACCCCCCCCCCCCCCCCAGTGTAACTACAACAACAAAGACAACCTAAAACAGTCAAAAAATATGTGAAAATCCTCCAGACGAATAGATAATGAAGTCATATCTTCAAAAGACGACAAAGACTTAAATAGGGCCCCTCAAAAAGTTTGGATGAAATAAAATATTTTCAACACTTAAATTTAAAAAATACTTTTCACATTGAGAGGGAAAATATAACTTTTTGTACTGTACAAGAGATGAAACCAAACTTGGTTGTAAAAGTTTGATTTGAAGAGGGATCACCCAAAATCCCTTGCTATCATCCCACTTCAGAATAAAAGTCCCTTCAAAGTTGACTTCCAATTACGGCAATAAGAAAAGTCTTAGAAAAATATCAACAAAGTCCCTGCAATCTCTACACAATTTAAAGACCAAATGTCCTTTGAAAATTCTTGTTAAAATCTCCAGACAAATTGGAGAAAGAGGAAAAAAATTATAATATTTTATTTCAAATTTTTTATTGTTTACAAAAATCCAGTTTGGTTGTTTGGGATTTGGCAGTGGAGTGGAAGAGAGTGAAAGAGAGAGAGAGAGAGGGATTGTGGGTAGTCCTAGGGAATTCTGGGAGTTTTTTTGGAGAGTTCTGTTTGTTCCCTTTTCCTTCAGTTGAACTCCATTGGTTGGGAGGTTCAAAGTTCATAGTTGAAAAGTGAAGCTTGTTCTTTCTGGCAGGTTGGACCGGTCCAGTCTGGTGTGGTGTGTGTGTCTGGTGTCTGTTCCCAAGGTGGGGGTGGGGGGGTCTCTGAGGTAAACAAGCAGGAATGGCGGTGAAACAAGCTGAGAAGGTCAGGGCGGGCGGGGGATGTGTGTGAGTTCACCTTCCTCAGGCGCCGTGGTAGTTTTGGCCCCCAGCTTGACAGACAGTGGACAGAGAGAGAGACACAACTTCAGTAACATTACCTCAACATTCCCCTGATTCAAAACACTTAAGATAAAAAGTACAAGAGCAGAAAACAAAAAGTTGAGAGTAGAACTACACCAATGTTGTCACAAAGATGAACATGTTTCATAGGGTAGGGTGAGGTAGGGTAGGTTGAGGTAGGGTGGGGTCGGGTAGGGTAGGGTAAGGTTAGGTAGGGTGGGGTGGGGTAGGGTAGGGTGAGGTTAGGTAGGGTGGGGTGGGGTAGGGTCGGTGAGGTTAGGTAGGGTGGGGTGGGGTAGGGTAGGGTGAGGTTAGGTAGGGTAGGGTGAGGTTAGGTAGGGTGGGGTGAGGTAGGGTAGGGTAGGGTGAGGTTAGGTAGGGTGGGGTGAGATAGGGTGGGTTGAGGTAGGGTGGGGTGGGGTAGGGTGAGGTAGGGTGGGTTGAGATAGGGTGGGATAGGGTAGGGTGAGGTTAGGTAGGGTGGGGTGAGGTAGGGTAGGGTGAGGTAGGGTGGGGTGGGGTAGGGTGAGGTTAGGTAGGGATGGGTTGAGGCAGGGTGGGGTGAGGTAGGGTAGGGTGAGGTGGGCTAGGGTAGGGTGAGGTTAGGTAGGGTGAGGTAGGGTGGGGTGAGGTAGGGTAGGGTGAGGTTAGGTAGGGTGGGGTGAGGTAGGGTAGGGTGGGGTGGGCTAGGGTAGGGTGAGGTTAGGTAGGGTGGGGTGGGGTAGGGTAGGGTGAGGTTAGGTAGGGTGGGGTGGGGTAGGGTGGGTTGGGGTAGGGTGGGATAGGGTAGGGTGAGGTTAGGTAGGGTGGGGTGAGGTAGGGTGGGTTGAGGTAGGGTAGGGTGAGGTTAGGTAGGGTGGGGTGGGGTAGGGTGGGTTGAGGTAGGGTGGGGTGGGGTAGGGTAGGGTGAGGTAGGGTGAGGTTAGGTAGGGTGGGGTGAGGTAGGGTGGGTTGAGGTAGGGTGGGGTGGGGTAGGGTGAGGTTAGGTAGGGGTGGGTTGAGGCAGGGTGGGGTGGGGTAGGGTGAGGTGGGGTGGGGTAAGGTGGGGTGGGGTGAGGCAGGGTGGGATAAGGTAGGGTGGGGTGAGGCAGGGTGGGGTAAGGTAGGGTGGGGTGAGGTAGGGTGGGGTGAGGTAGAGTGAGGTGCGGTAGGGTGGGGTGAGGTAGGATGGGGTGAGGTATCGTAGGGTGGGGTGAGGTAGGGTGTGGTGAGGTAGGGTGAGGTAGGGTGTGGTGAGGTAGGGTGTGGTGAGGTAGGGTGAGGTAGGGTGGGGTGAGGTAGGGTGAGGTAGGGTGTGGTGAGGTAGGGTGAGGTAGGGTACGGTGGGTGAAGCGGAGAGGGAGGGAGTGTGATTGTTAAGGGTGTTCTCAGGCTCCACTGATGTAAACACTGTTAGGTTGATGATGTCCAAGGTAAACAGAGCAGAGCTCCATGAACACAGGGCTCCATGAACACAGGGCTCCATGAACACAGAGCTCCATGAACACAGGGCTCCATGAACACAGGGCTCTATGAACACAGGGCTCCATGAACACAGAGCTCCATAAACACAGGGCTCCATGAACACAGAGCTCCATGAACACAGGGCTCCATGAACACAGGGCTCCATGAACACAGGGCTCCATGAACACAGGGCTCCATGAACACAGGGCCCCATGAACACAGAGCTCCATGAACACAGGGCTCCATGAACACAGGGCTCCATAAACACAGAGCTCCATGAACACAGAGCTCCATAAACACAGGGCTCCATGAACACAGGGCTCCATGAACACAGGGCTCCATGAACACAGGGCTCCATGAACACAGGGCTCCATGAACACAGGGCCCCATGAACACAGAGCTCCATGAACACAGGGCTCCATGAACACAGGGCTCCATAAACACAGAGCTCCATGAACACAGAGCTCCATAAACACAGAGCTCCATGAACCTACTGGGAGGGCACTCTCTCCCCCTCGTCTCCCCCCTGTCTGAGAGGAAAGGGGTGGGAGGCACTGTGTGTATACATACCACCCTGGCAGCTGGAACCCTATTCCCTACAAAGTGAACTATGTTTGACCTAGAACTTGGTCAAAGGTAGGGCACTGTATAGGGAATAGTGTTCCATTTAGGACGAAAACCTGAGCCTGAGGGCTTTAATTCAACACAAACATACAGGGCTATAATTAAAGCCACATGGACACCACTGTTTAAAGACATCATGCTGAGATGTCCTGTTTCATATAAAGCCACATGGACACCACTGTTTAAAGACCTCATGCTGAGATTTCCTGTTTCATGTAGGAATGGGCCTGACTGAGTAAACTGTTATAAATAAATCAACGCAGTTTAACGGCCGATAATGAAATTGCAAGGACAATAACTGATAATATAAGTATGCGTGTCCCTTGTCAGTGGCATGTCAGTGCTTTGATTACATTGTTTAGTCTCTGCGGGAGCCTAAAGAAAAGCAGTGTAATAGCCTTCATCATGGTCCTGACGGTAATGTTAAGACAGAGGTGGGGGGTTGATTTCAATTCAGTTCAATTCAAGGGCTTTATTGGTATGGGAAACATGTGTTAACATTGCCAAAGCAAGTGAGGTAGATAATATATATAAAGTGAAAATATAAAGTGAAATAAACAATAAAAATTAACAGTAAACATTACACATACAGAAGTTTCAAAACAATAAAGACATTACAAATGTCATATTATATATATATATATGTACAGTGTTTTAACAATGTACAAATGGTTAAAGGACACAAGATAAAATAAATAAGCATAAATATGGGTTGTATTTACAATGGTGTTTGTTCTTCACTGGTTGCCCTTTTCTCGTGGCAACAGGTCACAAATCTTGCTGTTGTGATGGCACACTGTGGAATTTCACCCAGTAGATATGGGAGTTTATCAAAATTGGATTTGTTTTCGAATTCTTTGTGGATCTGTGTAGTCTGAGGGAAATATGTGTCTCTAGTATGGTCATACATTTGGCAGGAGGTTAGGAAGTGCAGCTCAGTTTCCACCTCGTTTTGTGGGCAGTGAGCACATAGCCTGTCTTCTCTTGAGAGCCATGTCTGCCTACGGCGGCCTTTCTCAATAGCAAGGCTATGCTCACTGAGTCTGTACATAGTCAAAGCATTCCTTAAGTTTGGGTCAGTCACAGTGGTCAGGTATTCTGCCACTGTGTACTCTCTGTTTAGGGCCAAATAGCATTCTAGTTTGCTCTGTTTTTTTGTTAATTCTTTCCAATGTGTCAAGTAATTATCTTTTTGTTTTCTCATGATTTGCTTGGGTCTAATTGTGCTGCTGTCCTGGGGCTCTGTAGGGTCTGTTTGTGTTTGTGAACAGAGCCCCAGGACCAGCTTGCTTAGGGGACTCTTTTCCAGGTTCATTTCTCTGTAGGTGATGGCTTTGTTATGGAAGGTTTGGGAATCGCTTCCTTTTAGGTGGTTGTAGAATTTAACGGCTCTTTTCTGGATTTTGATAATTAGTGGGTATCAGCCTAATTCTGCTCTGCATGCATTATTTGGTGTTCTACGTTGTACACGGAGGATATTTTTGCAGAATTCTGCGTGCAGAGTCTCAATTTGGTGTTTGTCCCATTTTGTGAAGTCTTGGTTGGTGAGCGGACCCCAGACCTCACAACCATAAAGGGCAATGGGTTCTGTAACTGATTCAAGTATTTTTAGCCAGATCCTAATTGGTATGTTGAAATTTATGTTCCTTTTGATGGCATAGAATGCCCTTCTTGCCTTGTCTCTCAGATCGTTCACAGCTTTGTGGAAGTTACCTGTGGCGCTGATGTTTAGGCCAAGGTATGTATAGTTTTTTGTGTGCTCTAGGGCAACAGTGTCTAGATGGAAATTGTATTTGTGGTCCTGGTGACTGGACCTTTTTGGAACACCATTATTTTGGTCTTACTGAGATTTACTGTCAGGGCCCAGGTCTCTCTCTCTCTGAGTGTCTCTCTCTGTCTCTCTGAGTGTCTCTCTCTCTCACTGTGGGTTAGGGTTACCACTGACCTGGTCATAGGAAAGGTGAGCCTGGGGTTAATCGGGGGTGATCTCTGTTTCCTGGTGCACCACCACTTTGGTCACAGACATGTCCGGGTGCTGCTCCTTCGCCTCCTTGATAGCCTGGGCCAGAGCCTGAGAAGAGGGAATACACACACACACACACACACACACACACACACACACACACACACACACACACACACACACACACACACACACACACACACACACACACACACACACACACACACACACACACACAGGGGAAGGTTCAATATGGAGATTGATGGCACTAATAAAAAGGCTATACATACATTAAAGACATCATTATTAAACACAAGCAAATAGAGTCGCTGAAACCCACACGACCACTGAGTTGGAAACATTCATCACCCAAGGAAACACTAAAAGGGATACTACATTCGGACAAGACTGTGTTCAGTTCACATCACAGCAACAAAACAAGCTCTTTTATCTTTTGATTTTATTACACAGAGGACTCAGGTAGGGTGAGGTAGGGTGAGGTAGGGTGAGGTAGGGTGAGGTAGGGTGAGGTAGGGTAGATTCTGCATAGATTCTGTGTAATAGCTCTAATTCTATGATTTTATTACACAGAGGACTCAGGTAGGGTGAGGTAGGGTCAGGTAGGGTGAGGTAGGGTGAGGTAGGGTGAGGTAGGGTAGATTCTGCATAGATTCTGTGTAATAGCTCTAATTCTCTGATTTTATTACACAGAGGACTCAGGTAGGGTGAGGTAGGGTGTATTGTTACTCCACTGAAGTGGTCTCTAACAGAACACACACACAGCCAGCGAGCACAGGGCCGGTGGAGAGAAGTAGAAATCTGTCCCCCACCTTGTCGTGATCAATCTCTGTGTCTCCAGTTATCACAATCCTCTTCTCAATGCGAGTCTCTGAGATGCCTCCTTTCACCGTCTCAAAGTGAAAGAGAAAGAGTTTTAAATAAAAAAAATTACAAAAATGTGGGGGATCAGAAATATCAAGCGCCAGGGGTAGAAAGAGATCAGCTTTGACCTGACAACATTCTGTTAGAGAGATACTGCATATATATATAGAGAGAGAGAGCCGCTTTGACCTGACAACATACTGTCAGAGATACTGAATAGAGATACTGAATAGAGAGAGAGAGAGAGAGAGAGAGAGAGAGAGAGAGAGAGAGAGAGAGAGAGAGAGAGAGAGAGAGAGAGAGAGAGAGAGAGAGAGAGAGAGAGAGAGAGAGAGAGAGAAGCTTTGAGGCAGAAGAGGGTATTATCAAATTTGTACTTATTCTTTGATCTGTGTATGTTTGTTCACTGCTCAACCCTTATGGTGGGTCGCCACTCAAAAGACATCTCGATTGGTGGGCCACGAAGCAGAACATTTTAGGTACCCTCCATGTGCTACAAGACTAAAATGTTAATGGAAAACATCTACAAAGGCAAAAGTGATCCTAGGTCAGGAAGCCCAGGACGGACGTACCTTGGTGATTTGAGTGGTGGTGGTTGTACTGACTGTCTCTGAGGTGATGGTCTGGGCACTCAGCAGCACTCCAGTGTCCCTTTCTGCCTGGCTGTCTACGGGCTGAAGGAGACACTATGTTAACACAAGGGGGAGAAAAGAGGTTCATTTAGGACTACAGTCGTGGCCAAAACTTTTGAGTTTTGCTGCTTCAGTGTCTTTTAATACTGAAGTATAATTACAAGCATTTCCTTCAGTGTCAAAGGCTTTTATTGACAACTACATGAAGTTGATGCAAAGAGTCAATATTTGCAGTGTTGACCCTTCTTTTTCAAGACCTCTGCAATCCGCCCTGGCATGCTGTCAATTAACTTCTGGGCCACATCCTGACTGATGGCACCCCATTCTTGCATAATCATTGCTTGGAGTTTGTCAGAATTTGTTTGTTTGTCCACCTGCCTCTTGAGGATTGACCACAAGTTCTCAATGGGATTAAGGTCTGGGGAGTTTCCTGGCCATGGACCCAAAATATCAATGTTTTATTCCCGAGCCACTTAGTTATCACTTTTTCCTTATGGCAAGGTGTTCCGTCATGCTGGAAAAGGCATTGTTCGTCACCAAACTTTCCTGGATGGTTGGAAGAAGTTGCTCTCGGAGGATGTGTTGGTACCATTCTTTATTCATGGCTGTGTTCTTAGGCAAAATTGTGAGTGAGCTCACTCCCTTGGCTGAGAAGCAACTCCACCCATGAATGGTCTCAGGATGCTTTACTGTTGGCATGACACAGGACTGATGGTAGCGCTCACCTTGTCTTCTCCGGACAAGCTTTTTTCCGGATGCCCCAAACAATCAGAAAGGGGATTCATCAGAGAAAATGACTTCACCCCAGTCCTCAGCAGTCCAATCCCTGTACCTTTTGCCAAATATCAGTCTGTCCCTGATGTTTTTCCTGGAGAGAAGTGGCTTCTTTGCTGCCCTTCTTGACACCAGGCCATCCTCCAAAAGTCTTCGCCTCACTGTGCGTGCAGATGCACTCACACCTGCCTGCTGCCATTCCTGAGCAAGCTCTGTACTGGTGGTGCCCCGATACCGCAACTGAATCAACTTTAGGAGACGGTCCTGGCACTTGCTGGATTTTCTTGGGCGCCCTGAAGCCTTCTTCACAACAATTGAACCGCTCTCCTTGAAGTTCTTGATGATCCAATAAATGGTTGATTAAGGTGCAATCTTACTGGCCGCAATATCCTTGCCTGTGAAGCCCTTTTTGCGCAAAGCAATGATGACGGCATGTGTTTCCTTGCAGGTAACCATGGTTGACAGAGGACGAACAATGATTCCAAGCACCACCCTCCTTTTGAAGCTTCCAGTCTGTTATTCGAACTCAATCGAACTCCAGCCTTGTCCTTGTCAACACTCACACCTGTGTTAACGAGAGAATCACTGACATGATGTCAGTTGGTCCTTTTGTGGCAGGGCTGAAATGCAGTGGAAATATTTTGGGGGGGATTCAGTTCATTTGTATGGCAAAGAGGGACTTTGCAATTAATTGTAATTCATCTGATCACTCTTCATAACATTCTGGAGTATATGCAAATTGCCATCATACAAACTGAGGCAGCAGACTTTGTGAAAATTAATATTTGTGTCATCCTCAAAACTTTTGGCCACGACTGTACATTGTCTACCGGCTGTGAGAAAGACAACAGGATCAAGTTCATTAGGCACCAAAAGGAAGAAAACACAATGAAACAGGGAGGGACTACCAGCAATTGTCCAATAAGAAATGCTTGTCTTTAATTTTACGTTGCAAGATGTTTAAAAAAAAAAATCCCAGTTGGGTATCCTGATGAATACGACCCAGTTCACTGTTAAAACAAACTCATTGGGTTAATAAAGGGATTTATTTAATAAATATTGATCCCGCTCACCTGCGCTGACTCGTAGGTAATGGTCTTGGTCTCAGTGTGCACGATGGGGACCTCCTTGTTAGAGACGTCTCCTCGCAGGGAGTTAGACACGTCGGAGATGGTGATTGTCTGTGTTTTCACCACGTTAGGCTGTGAGGAGAGGGGGAATACACACGGTGAATATTGAGTTTGTCGTATCCTCACTTCCCAACCACCCTCTCTAACTACATACTAGATTTATCAGAACCTTCTGTAGTATGACAGAATACTATATACATCATTCATACACGTTTCTCCACATACAGTATTCTCTCCCAACCCATCTAGCACAGACCTGTCATGACCCACGATGACCTATGACCCATAGTCCCCTGTCCACAACATGTGACTATCCCCTGTTCGTTCTCTGTGACTATCCCCTGTTCATACCATGTGACTATCCCCTGTTCATTCTCTGTGACTATCCCTTGTTCGTTCTCTGTGACTATCCCCTGTTCGTTCTCTGTGACTATCCCCTGTTCATTCTCTGTGACTATCCCCTGTTCGTTCTCTGTGACTATCCCCTGTTCATTCTCTGTGACTATCCCCTGTTCATTCTCTGTGACTATCCCTTGTTCGTTCTCTGTGACTATCCCCTGTTCACACCATGTGAATGTCCCCTGTTCGCTCTCTGTGACTATCCCCTGTTCATTCTCTGTGACTATCCCTTGTTCGTTCTCTGTGACTATCCCCTGTTCACACCATGTGAATGTCCCCTGTTCGCTCCCTGTGACTATCCCCTGTTCATACCATGTGACTATCCCCTGTTCGTTCTCTGTGACTATCCCCTGTTCACACCATGTGAATGTCCCCTGTTCATTAATCTTAATGGTTGTACAGTCGTCTCAAATAAAACTGTGAAGGACCTCTGCGTTACTTTGGACCCTGATCTCTCTTTTGAAGAACATATCAAGACTGTTTCAAGGACAGCTTACTTCCATCTACGTAACATTGCAAAAATCAGAAACTTTCTGTCCAAAAATTATGCAGAAAAATTAATCCACGCTTTTGTCACTTCTAGGTTGGACTACTGCAATGCTCTACTTTCCGGCTACCTGGATAAAGCACTAAATAAACTTCAGTTAGTGCTAAATACGGCTGCTAGAATCCTGACTAGAACCCAAAAATTTGATCATATTACTCCAGTGCTAGCCTCCCTACACTGGCTTCCTGTCAAGGCAAGGGCTGATTTCAAGATTTTACTGCTAACCTACAAAGCATTACATGGGCTTGCTCCTACCCATCTCTCTGATTTGGTCCTGCCGTACATACCTACACGTACGCTACGGTCACAAGACGCAGGCCTCCTAAATGTCCCTAGAATTTCTAAGCAAACAGCTGGAGGCTGGGCTTTCTCCTATAGAGCTCCATTTTTATGGAATGGTCTGCCTACCCATGTGAGAGACGCAAATTCGGTCTCAACCTTGAAGTCTTTACTGAAAACTAATCTCTTCAGTGGGTCATATGATTGAGTGTAGTCTGGCCCAGGAGTGTGAAGGTGAACGGAAAGGCTCTGGAGCAACGAACCGCCCTTGCTGTCTCTGCCTGGCCGGTTCCCCTCTTTCCACTGGGATTCTCTGCCTCTAACCCTATTACAGGGGCTGAGTCACTGGCTTACTAGGGCTCTTTCATACCGTCCCTAGGAGGGGTGCGTCACTTGAGTGGGTTGAGTTACTGATGTGATCATCAGGTCATCCTGCCTGGGTTGGCGCCCCCCCTTGGGTTGTACCGTGGCGGAGATCTTTGTGGGCTATACTCGGCCTTGTCTCAGGATGGTAAGATATCCCTCTAGTGGTGTGGGGGCTGTGCTTTGGCAAAGTGGGTGGGGTTATATCCTTCCTGTTTGGCCCTGTCCGGGGGTGTCATCGGATGGGGCTACAGTGTCTCCTGACCCCTCCTGTCTCAGCCTCCAGTGTTTATGCTGCAGTAGTTTATGTGTCGGGGGGCTAGGGTCAGTTTGTTATATCTGGAGTACTTCTCCTGTCCTATCCGGTGTCCTGTGTGAATTTAAGTATGCTCTCTCTAATTCTCTCTTTCTTTCTCTCTCTCGGAGGACCTGAGCCCTAGGACCATGCCTCAGGACTACCTGACATGATGACTCCTTGCTGTCCCCAGTCCACCTGGCCGTGCTGCTGCTCCAGTTTCAACTGTTCTGCCTGTGATTATTATTATTTGACCATGCTGGTCATTTATGAACATTTGAACTTCTTGGCCATGCTCTGTTATAATCTCCACCCGGCACAGCCAGAAGAGGACTGGCCACCCCCACATAGCCTGGTTCCTCTCTAGGTTTCTTCCTAGGTTCTGGCCTTTCTAGGGAGTTTTTCCTAGCCACTGTGCTTCTACACCTGCATTGCTTGCTGTTTGGGGTTTTAGGCTGGGTTTCTGTACAGCACTTTGAGACATCAGCTGATGTACGAAGGGCTTTATAAATACATTGATTTGATTCGTTCTCTGTGACTATCCCCTGTTCATACCATGTGACTATCCCCTGTTCATTCTCTGTGACTATCCCCTGTTCGTTCTCTGTGACTATCCCCTGTTCGTTCTCTGTGACTATCCCCTGTTCGTTCTCTGTGACTATCCCCTGTTCGTTCTCTGTGACTATCCCCTGTTCGTTCTCTGTGACTATCCCCTGTTCGTTCTCTGTGACTATCCCCTGTCTATCCATTCCCCTTGTGCTGAAGGTGTGGCTGTAGCCAGAACTATCATCCCATCCCAGTGTCTCAGACAATCTACTTAAACTAAGTGTAGATTAGGGGTTGGAGACAGAAGAAACTGTTGCAATCGCTTAAAAAAAAGATGCTTCATGGGAAAAATGATGATTCATGGGAAAAATGATGATTCATGAAGTGCTTATTCAAACTGAACCTTCCTACTCTAGCGAGAACACATTATTCTCAATCTAAAAATAAAAAGGGGAAAAAAAGAACTGCTATAGTTTTTTTTTTCAAGAAACAAAAACAAACAATTAAGTTGAGGGAGAAACATTGTCAAGAGAGAGAAAAGTGTAATTGCGTTGTTTTGAAAGAGAGAGAGAGAGAGCTCTCCAGAGGATGGGCTGCAGCACAGAGACAAAACTACGACCCAACTGGCATCCTAATCCCTATGTAGTGCACTACTGTTGACCAGGGCCCATAGAAGCATCCTATTCCCTATGTAGTGCACTACTATTGACCAGGGCCCTATAGGACACATAGTGCTCTGGTCAAAAGTAGAGCACTACACAGGGAATGTGGTGACATTTGGCATTCAGCCAGCCTAGTGGTTAGAGCGTTGGACTAGTTAACCGAAAGGTTGCAAGATCGAATCCCCGAGCTGACAAGGTAAAAATCTGTCTTTCTGCCCCTGAACAAGGCAGTTAAACCCACTAGGCCGTCATTGTAAATAAGAATTTGTTCTTAACTGACTTGCCTAGTAATTTTTTTTTACCCAATGTGATAAAACACTGTAAAGTAACCTGACTAGTCCCGGGGGACGAGCTGTGTGATTTTCATAATAAGAGCGCCTCTCAGGGGACGAGCAGTGTGCTTTTCATAATAAGAGCGCCTCACAGGGGTCGAGCTGTGTGCTTTTCATAATAAGAGCGCCTCTCAGGGGTCGAGCCGTGTGCTTTTCATAATAAGAGCGCCTCACAGGGGTCGAGCCGTGTGCTTTTCATAATAAGAGCGCCTCACAGGGGTCGAGCCATGTGCTTTTCATAATAAGAGCGCCTCACAGGGGTCGAGCCGTGTGCTTTTCATAATAAGAGTGCCCCTCTGGGACGATGGATAGGAGGATCAAGCCCACAGCGGGCTCCATGGCAACTTGCCACTCCAATTATCCACACACTAGCACTCAGATATGCAGATTATGCAAATGAGAGGGATCATAAATAACTTTCATTTCGCTTTCTAATCTTTCATCTCAAATACTTTGCCAGGAAGGGAGGGAGGAAGAAACAGAGAGAATAAGAGGGACAGAGAAACAGACAGAGATAGAGATACAAAGAAACAGAGAGAGAGAGAGAAACCAAGAGAGTGAGAGTTAAAGGGTGAGAGAGAGAGAGAGAGAGAGAAACAGACAGAGATAGAGATACAGAGAAAGATTGAGAGAGAAACCGAGAGAGTGAGAGTTAGAGGGTGAGAGAGAACGAGAGAGAGAGGAAGAGACAGAGAAAGAGTGAGAGAGAGAAACCAAGAGAGTGAGAGTTAGAGGGTGAGAGAGGGAGAGAGAGAGAGGAAGAGACAGAGAAAGAGAGAGAGAGGAAGAGAGAGAGGAAGAGAGTGGTGTAGAGACAGAAAGCAAGAGCGAGCCCACAAGATAAAAAAAAGAAAGTCATTTGATTTTGTTCACTTATTCAAGTCGGATATAATTTTGAGCCCATGAAAGGAGCAGATATGTGATATGACAGCTATAGCAGAGTGCATGCTGGACATCTGTTCAAAACAGGGCAATCTTCACACTGTGTCGTCCTTTTCAAAGTCAAGCTATCCACGTGACAACTAATAATTAAGGAGAGCTCATTTCTAGGACGAGTTCATTTTCCTGGAGTTAGAGACCAAGAACCAATATTACGGTAGTGGAGGGGAGTTCCCTAATTAGAGAGTCAACATCAGAGGGGTGGAGGGGAGTTCCCTAATTAGAGAGTCAAGATCAGAGGGGGTGGAGGGGAGTTCCCTAATTAGAGAGTCAACATCAGAGGGGTTGGAGGGGAGTTCCCTAATTAGAGAGTCAACATCAGAGTAGTGGAGGGGAGTTCCCTACTTAGAGAGTCAACATCAGAGGGGGTGGAGGGGAGGTCCCTAATTAGAGAGTCAACATCAGAGGGGTGGAGAGGAGTTCCTTAATTAGAGAGTCAACATCGGAGGGGTGAAGGGGAGTTCCCTAATTAGCAGCAAAACAGACCCCCCCCCCCCCCAGAAAAATTTTAAAACACTATGGAAAGAGTGGATATCCCTAATTAGTGATCAGACAAAACACCCTCCCCATCAAAAAAGTCCAACATCTAAAAACAGACATTCAAAATTAATACATCTGTCATTTCTTAGCATACAGGACACCACAGCATGAAACAGAACAGCAGTAGTAATATATATATACACAGTAGTAATATATATATATACACACAGGACACCACAGCATGAAACAGAACAGCAGTAGTAATATATATACACAGTAGTAATATATATACACAGTAGTAATATATACACAGTAGTAATATATATATATATATATATATATATATATACACAGGACACCACAGCATGAAACAGAACAGCAGTAGTAATAAATATACACAGTAGTAATATAAATATACACAGTAGTAATATATATATATATATATACAGGACACCACAGCATGAAACAAAACAGCAGTAGTAATATATATACACAGTAGTAATATATATATATATATACACAGGACACCACAGCATGAAACAGAACAGCAGTAGTAATAAATATACACAGTAGTAATATATATACACAGTAGTAATATATATACATATATACACAGGACACCACAGCATGAAACAGAACAGCAGTAGTAATAAATATACACAGTAGTAATATATATATATATATATATATATATATATATACAGGACAACACAGCATGAAACAGAACAGCAGTAGTAATATATATATATATATATATATATATATATATATATATATATACACACACACAGGACACCACAGCATGAAACAGAACAGCAGTAGTAATATATATACACAGTAGTAATATATATATACATATACAGGACACCACAGCATGAAACAGAACAACAGTAGTAATATATATACACAGTAGTAATATATATATATATATATATATACAGGACACCACAGCATGAAACAGAACAGCAGTAGTAATATATATACACAGTAGTAATATATATACACACAGGACACCACAGCATGAAACAGAACAACAGTAGCAGTATATATACACAGTAGTAATATATATACATATATATACAGGACAACACAGCATGAAACAGAACAACAGTAGCAATATATATACACAGTAGTAATATATATACAGTAGCATTATATATACACAGTAGTAATATACATACGGTAGTAATATATATACACGGTAGTAATATATATATATATATATTACTGTATTATATATGTATGTATATGTATTACTGTATATATTACTATATTATATACAAGTAATATATATACACGGTAGTAATATATATAGGAACAGGAACAGGAACTAATACACAAACACCAACTAATACAGGAACAGGAACTAATACACAAACACTAACTAATACAGGAACAGGAACTAATACACAAATACTAACTAATACAGGAACAGGAACTAATACACAAACACTAACTAATACAGGAACAAGAACTAATACACAAACACTAACTAATACAGGAACAGGAACCAATACACAAACACTAACTAATACAGAAAGAGGAACTAATACAGAAACACCAACTAATACAGGAACAGGAACTAATACAGGAACAGGAACAAATACAGGAACTAATACAGGAACAGGAACTAATACAGGAACAGGAACTAATACACAAACACTAACTAATACAAGAACAGGAACTATAACACAAACACTAACTAATACAGGAACAGGAACTAATATGGAACAGGAACATATACAGGAACAGGAACTAATACACAAACACTAACTAATACAGGAACAGGAACAAATACAGGAACAGGAACTAATACACAAATACAGGTACAGGAACTAACACAGGAACAGGGTCTAATACACAAACACTAACTAATACAGGAACAGGAACTAATACAGGAACAGGAACTAATACAGGAACAGGAACTAATATGGAACAGGAACATATACAGGAACAGGAACTAATATGGAACAGGAACTAATCAAGGAACAGGAACATATACAGGAACAGGAACTAATACACAAACACTAACTAATACAGGAACAGGAACTAATACAGGAACAGGAACAAATACAGGAACAGGAACTAATACACAAACACTAACTAATACAGGAACAGGAACAAATACAGGAACAGGAACTAATACACAAATACAGGTACAGGAACTAACACAGGAACAGGGTCTAATACACAAACACTAACTAATACAGGAACAGGAACTAATACAGGAACAGGAACTAACACAGGAACAGGAACTAATACAGGAACAGGAACTAACACAGGAACAGGAACTAATACACAAACACTCATACAGGAACAGGAACTAATACAGGAACAGGAACTAATACACAAATACATGAATTATTACAGGAAAAGTAACTAATATAGAAACATAAATGAATACAGGAAGAGGAACCAATACAGGAACAGGAACTAATACAGGAACTAATACAGGAAGAGGAACTAATACAGGAAGAGGAACTAATACAGGAACAGGAATGAGTACAGCAACCAGAACTAATACAGGAAGAGGAACTAATACAGCAACAGGAACTAATACAGGAAGAGGAACTAATACAGGAAGAGGAACTAATACAGAGAGGAACTAATACAGGAACCGGACATGTACTCACATGCACACAGTTATTGAATACGCTTCCACCACCACTCCATTGGTAAACAATACTTTTCCATAGAATTTCTAACAGTGCAACTGTGCTGTAAGGACTAGCCAGGATCAAGACAGACCTTGGAGAGTACACTTCTCAAATAGCATTTCAATGGCTTTAGACTCAGTCTATGAGTGGTGGTATTTCATACAGGAAGACATTCCAAAATTCTCTAAACTAGTCAAGCATTGACACATACAGTATCTTCAATCCAAACTCACCTAGTTGGATGAGTAATCAGCAAGTGGGTTGATAGATGTCGTTGTTACTTATTATCGTGGTTTAAATCAGTTTAAAAAATAAAGCACCATCTTTTCTGGACAGATTGACAATTTTTTCTCTCTCTCTCTCTCTCTCTCTCTCTCTCTCTCTCTCTCTGTCCCGTCTATCCTGTCTGTTCTGTCTGTCCCGTCTATCCTGTCTGTCCCGTCTATCCTGTCTGTCCCGTCTATATCCTGTCTGTCCCGTCTATCCTGTCTATCCTGTCTGTCCTGTCTATCCTGTCGGTTGCCGTCTGTCCCGTCTGTTGCCGTCTGTCCCGTCTGTTGCCGTCTGTCCCGTCTGTTGCCGTCTGTCCCGTCTGTTGCCGTCTGTCCCGTCTGTTGCCGTCTGTCCCGTCTATCCTGTCTGTTGCCGTCTGTCGCCGTCTGTACCGTCTGTTGCCGTCTGTCCCGTCTGTTGCCGTCTGTCCCGTCTGTCCTGTCTATCCCGTCTATCCTGTCTGTTGCGTCTGTCCCGTCTGTTGCCGTCTGTCGCGTTTGTCCCGTCTGTCCTGTCTATCCCGTCTATCCTGTCTGTCCCGTCTGTTGCGTCTGTCCCGTCTATCCTGTCTGTTGCCGTCTGTCGCCGTCTGTACCGTCTGTTGCCGTCTGTCCCGTCTGTTGCCGTCTGTCCTGTCTATCCCGTCTATCCTGTCTGTTGCGTCTGTCCCGTCTGTTGCCGTCTGTCCCGTCTGTCGCGTTTGTCCCGTCTGTCCCGTCTATCCTGTCTGTCCCGTCTATCCTGTCTGTCCCGTCTGTCCTGTCTGTCCCATTTGTCCCGTCTGTCCTGTCTATCCTGTCTGTCCCGTCTGTCCCGTCTGTCCTGTCTGTCCCGTCTATCCTGTCTGTCCTGTCTGTCCTGTCTGTCCTGTCTATCCTGTTTATCCTGTCTGTCCTGTCTATCCTGTCTATCCTGTCTGTCCTGTCTGTCCTGTCTATCCTGTCTGTCCCGTCTGCTCTTGCCTAGAAAAACATCAACATAGACGAGAGCCGATGCAGCTCAGTGGCAGACAAACATTAGCTCTCTGCTGTAGCATCTCAGAGCAGGAGTACTGATCTAGGTGTCAATTTTGCCTTTTAAATCATAATGAATAAGAAGAGGTACCTGATCCAAGATCAGCAATACAGATCTCACAGGCTGTTGGAGAGACGGCTGGCCATAGATTGAAATAATCTCGTGCCATACAGCAGAGCTGTCCAGGAGACACTGCACTACACTGATTGATTGAAACACTAAGGGATGAACGCTAACTTCCACTGAAAGGAAAAGTCCCCCCCCCCAAAAAAAACGAGAGACTAAGGGGAAAATTTGACTTAAAGGACAACTCCACCCAAAAACGATATTTTGGTATTTGTTTCATTAGTCCATTGTTGATTTAATCCCAACATGTTTTGCATGTCAGCAATCAAGTTTTCAAGATATATCACTTTCAAAATACAGAAATACAGCCGCTATGATGCATTTTGCATCGCATGACGTCAATTTAAGTGTAAGTTTAAGATTCCTGTGGACAGAGGGAGAAAATAAACAGTAGTCAAACAGGCTAAACACAAGCAGAGACGAGTCAGTGTGGCAAACAAAGTTTGTTAGTAACACTGGGTGTATTTTGTTTTCTTTTAAACATGGAATATTGTAAGTAAAAGTTGTAGAAGATCCTTGAAGTCCGGATATAAGTCAAGGGCGCTAGGCCAAATACAGCTCTCAACACTTCCTGGAAAAAAAGTGCTGGCAAGGACAACAACGCCATTGTCCTCAATGCAAAATAACCTGGTAATTCACTCAGTGTAATGTTCAATAGGGGTTTGTGTCTGTCTGTCTGTCTGTCTGTCTTTGTGTCTGTCTGTCTTTGTGTGTTGGAGTCAGATGACGGAGAATTCTGTCTCTGTCCTTAAACAAGGCTACTTGACTGGGTGGTTCATTTCAGTAGAGGGCTCTCTCTCTCTGTCCACCGGACCGGCCAGTCACTGGGTGGTTCATTTCAGTAGAGGGCTCTCTCTCTCTGTCCACCGGACCGGCCAGTCACTGGGTGGTTCATTTCAGTAGAGGGCTCTCTCTCTCTGTCCACCGGACCGGCCAGTCAGATAAACACCAGCCAACACAGAGTGAGAAACATGACCAGCAGTCCAGACAGGAGAGAGAAGGAGACATGGGACGGTTGGAGCTGGAGCATGGCTGGGTACAACTGGCAGGCTGAGGGCCCAATGACCCTGTCTTCCTCCTCCTCCTGCTCTTCCTCAGGCATTTCGATAGAGACCCTCAGAGTGTTCCCCCGGCCCCGAGCCTCGTCCTCCTCAGAAGTATAATCTTCTTCCTCCTGTAGATAGTGGTGTCTGAGGAGCAGTGGTCCCCCGGAGGGTGAGGAGGCCTGCTGTTGCTGTCTCAGTAATTTTACTTGGTATTCAAACAGAGGACGCTTCCCTCGCTGTGTTCAGCAACGGGAGACCAAGAGAGACAGAAAACAATGAACAGACGTGGGGGAATGGCCAACAGACAGGCAGGGAGAAGGGGAGGATGGGAAGGGACAGGGAGACAAGGGGAGGGAGGTGGAGGAGGGGAAGGGACAGGGGGACAAGGGGAGGGAGGTGGAGGAGGGGAAGGAACGGGGGGACAAGGGGAGGGAGGTGGAGGAGGGGAAGGGACGGGGGGACAAGGGGAGGGAGGTGGAGGAGGGGAAGGGACAAGGGGAGGGAGGTGGAGGAGGGGAAGGGATGGGACAAGGGGAGGGAGATGGAGGAGGGGGACAAGGGGAGGGAGGTGGAGGAGGGGGGTCAAGGGGAGGGAGGTGGAGGAGGGGAGGATGGGAAGGGACAGGGAGACAAGGGGAGGGATGTGGAGGAGGGGAAGGGATGGGACAAGGGGAGGGAGGTGGAGGAGGGGAAGGGACAGGGACAGGGAGACAAGGGGAGGGATGTGGAGGAGGGGAAGGGACAGGGACAGGAAGACAAGGGGAGGGATGTGGAGGAGGGGAAGGGATGGGACAAGGGGAGGGAGGTGGAGGAGGGGAAGGGACAGGGACAGGGAGACAAGGGGAGGGATGTGGAGGAGGGGAAGGGACAGGGACAGGAAGACAAGGGGAGGGATGTGGAGGAGGGGGGACAAGGGGAGGGAGGTGGAGGAGGGGAAGGGACGGGGGGACAAGGGGAGGAAGGTGGAGGAGGGGAAGGGATGGGACAAGGGGAGGGAGGTGGAGGAGGGGAAGGGATGGGGAGACAAGGGGGGAGGTGGAGGAGGGGGGACAAGGGGAGGGAGGTGGAGGAGGGGAAGGGATGGGACAAGGGGAGGGAGGTGGAGGAGGGGAAGTGATGGGACAAGAGGAGGGAGGTGGAGGAGGGGGGACAAGGGGAGGGAGGTGGAGGAGGGGGAAGGGATGGGGGGACAAGGGGAGGGAGGTGGAGGAGGGATGGGAAGGAGGGGGAAGGGATGGGGGAGGAGGGAGAGGGAGGAGCAGGAGAGTGGTGGTATGTGATACTCCTGTAATGAAATTATCTACTGTTGAAGTGAGGGCAGAAGGGGAGGCAGTGGTGGCAGTAGTGAGTGACCTTTGATAGTAGTGAGTGGTAGGTCCCATCACTGAGCTTCAGCCTGACTCAGGATCTCCGGCTCTAGGCAATGAGGGTCAGGGTCCAGGGTGGTCTGACCAGGCCGGACCAACCTCCAGGGCAGTGGTGGCAGCAGCAGTTCTGGGGCTGGAGAGATTTTATGGGGCTTTGCTCCTCCATGCTGGGGTTAGATTGAATGGCTGGGGTTAGATTGAGTGGCTGGGGTTAGATTGAGTGGCTGGGGTTAGATTGAATGGCTGGGGTTAGATTGAATGGCTGGGGTTAGATTGAGTGGCTGGGGTTAGATTGAATGGCTGGAGTTAGATTGAATGGCTGGGGTTAGATTGAGTGGCTGGGGTTAGATTGAGTGGCTGGGGTTAGATTGAGTGGCTGGGGTTAGATTGAATGGCTGGGGTTAGATTGAATGGCTGGGGTTAGATTGAGTGGCTGGGGTTAGATTGAATGGCTGGGGTTAGATTGAATGGCTGGGGTTAGATTGAATGGCTGGGGTTAGATTGAATGGCTGGGGTTAGAATGAATGGCTGGGGTTAGATTGAATGGCTGGGGTTAGATGGAATGGCTGGGGTTAGATTGAATGGCTGGGGTTAGATTGAATGGCTGGGGTTAGATGGAATGGCTGGGGTTAGATGGAATGGCTGGGGTTAGATGGAATGGCTGGGGTTAGATTGGATAAAGGCATTCTCTGGTAGGGTAAAATGCTAGCTAGTGCAAACTGTTTGTTTGGCAGTGCAACGTCTTGGATCAGACACCGTTAGGGGAGAACCACCATAGAAACTGGCTTGGTGCAGGTTGGCTTGATCACAGTGTGATCTACTCCTCACTGAATCTCATATAGTCAGTCAGTCAACAAGCCTGCCTTAAAGAGATGAGCTTATCAAATGCATTGAGGTCAATCGAGACTTGGGAGGCTCATATTTGGGATTTGTTAGTAATGTGTTCATGAAGACAAGACTGCTTGTCAAATCACCAGACTAGTGTATTATTCTAGAATGGTGTATTTTTTCAGTGATCTTTTAGACAAAAACCTGTTAAAGATTATCATCTCCATTCAGAGGCCTATCGTATAAACATGCCCACACTCAATACAGATTGAAAGTTAAGAAAAGTTTTTTTTGGGGGGTAAAAGTTTAGCAATGTTCTGATGGGAGTGCTTATTATACTGCAAGAGTCTTCAGGTACATAGACAGGACATGAGAAGGGTCTGGGCTAGGCAGAATACCCAGGTAGCTGGAGGCAGCTTCAAGTCTGGGAGTAAAACTGTATTTTCAGCCCCATGGCAGTTGAGGAGCGAAGGGAGGGGAGCGGTGAGGTTCGGTGACCCAAAGCCCAAACACCTCTCTGGGTCTCCGGATCCTCCTCAGGAGAAGGGTGTGGCGGTGGAGGAGGAGGTGGAGGATACGGAGGAGGAGGAGGGAGTGGATATGACTATGAGGCAGGGCAGGAGAAGGGGAAAGATGAGGATGAGGAAGAAGAACATGAAGAAGAGGAGGAGGCGCAAGAGGAGGGAGAGGAGGAGGGAGAGGAAGAAGAGGAGGGAGAGGAGGAGGAGGGAGAGGAAGAAGAGGAGGAGGAAGAGGAGGGATAGGAAGAGGAGGAGGAAGAGGAGGAAGAGGAGGAGGAGGGTGAGGAAGAAGAGGAGGAGGAAGAAGAGGAGGAGGAGGAGGAAGAGGGGGGAGAGGGAGTAGAGGAGGGAGAGGAAGAGGAGGAGGAAGCAGAGGGAAAGGAAGAAGAGGAGGAGGAGGAAGAGGAGGGATAGGAAGATGAGGAAGAGGAGGAAGAGGAGGAGGAGGGTGAGGAAGAAGAGGAGGAGGAAGAAGAGGAAGAGGGGGAGAGGAAGAAGAGGAGGAGGAGGAAGAGAAAGAAGTGGAGGAAGAGGAAAAGGAATAGAAAGAAGAGGAGGAGGAAATGAAGAGATGACACATATGAGGGGGGGAGAGAGAGATCGAGGGAGGAGACAGAGAAAACATGAAACAACCAGTGAGGGAGGGATACAGGTCAGGGTGGAGGAGAGACAATGAAATGAGGAGGAGGAGGAGGGGGTCAGTTCTGTTGTTGTTGTTGTCGCTGTTTGTTTTTTGGTTGTTTGCGTTTTTTGTTTTTGTTCTTCAGTCTCTCATCACTACGTCAAACACCACCATCATCATCATCATCACAGAGTCATGCAGCTTCACTACTATCGGGTCAAACCCAGCCATGCGATTTGATTGGCAGATCAAAGCAGGAAGACAAAGCTGGCAGCAGCCAATCATAGAGCGGGGCAGTGGTGAGGGTTTGGGAAAGATTAGGGTCTGTGGCTTTGAAGTAGACACCTATAAAGGTAGTCGCAGCGGCTGCGCGGGGCGGGGCCGGGGGGCGGGGCCGGGGGCGAGAGAGTACAGTCCTGTGGGTGAAGATAGACAGCTGATTCTCTTGCCTTGCTTAAGGTCACGGCCACACAGACTCCATACAGCAGCCATGCACAGCGTCCATAAAGCTGCCATACACAACATGGTCTGTTCTCTATTGTTAGCTGGTAAAGAACCGCCAGCTAACGTTCTCTTACTGCAGCCCAACCCAACCCAGCCCAGCCCAACCCAACCCAGCCCAGCCCAACCCAGCTCAGCCCAACCCAGCTCAGCCCAACCCAGCTCAGCTCAACCCAGCTCAGCTCAACCCAGCTCAGCCCTACCCAGCTCAGCCCAACCCAGCTCAGTACAGCTCAGACCAACCCAGCTCAGCCCAACCCAGTTCAGCCCAGCCCAACCCAGCTCAACCCAACCTATCTCAGCCCAACCTAGTTCAGCCCAACCCAGCTCAGCCCAACCCAGCTCAGCTCAACCCAGCTCAGCCCAGCCCAACCCAGCTCAGCCCAACCCAGCTCAGCCCAACCCAACCCAGCTCAGCCCAACCCAGTCCAGCCCAGCTCAACCCAACCTAGCTCAGCCAACCCAGCTCAGCCCAACCTAGCTCAGCCCAACCCAGCTCAGCTCAACCCAGCTCAGCTCAGCCAACCCAGCTCAGCCCAACCCAGCTTAACCCAGCTCAGCCCAACCCAGCTCAGCCCAACCTAGCTCAGCCCAACCCAGCTCAGCCCAACCCAGCTCAGCCCAACCCGGCTCAGCCCTACCCAGCTCAGCCCAACCCGGCTCAGCCCTACCCAGCTCAGCCCAACCCGGCTCAGCCCTACCCAGCTCAGCCCAACCCAGATCAGCCAAACCCAACATATCCCAGCCCCTGTACGGCCAGTAAGGACTGAATTGGAGTACCTTTATCTCTGATACGCCACCAACTACTCTGTATGCAGGTGATAGGGAGGCCGTCCTCACCTGCACACACACACACACACACACACACACACACACACACACACACACACACACACACACACACACACACACACACACACACACACACACACACACACACACACACACACACACATGAATATACACAGGGAAAGAGACTCCAAGAGTCTCCACTCCGTCCACTGTACGCACTGAGCTCCACAAACACAGAGAAAACTGATGGACACTTGATGAAACTGAAACGTTCATTACTACTGACTATGACCCTTGTACACAGTATATCCTTAGGGAATGAAAAATCCTCTATATCTCTCTACCAAGTATGAGGAAACTAAATATATTAGACGTATTTGAAATGAACACAGCACAGCAGTCCTGTAAAGTGGGTCATTTGACTGCCATTCTCTAGAAACTGGACATTGACTTGTGTCAAAAACAACAACTGAATGACGTGAGAAAAGACCACAGTAAACCCCTACTGGGACTAATGACTAATGTGCAATCCAAAGTAACAATTAGAAAATATCAAAGCAATAACATTTGCTCAAAGAAAGTCAACACATGAACAGAACCTCCTTGTCGGTAAACTTGTGGCAGCAAATGCAAAAAGTCGAGTCAAAAGCACCATCTTTCATTCCAAAACATCTTATTGTTGTCAGGAATCCTGGTGGTGCTACAAGTGGGGCTAGAGAGAATAAAGAGCCCTCTGTCTCTCTGAGTACCATGGGCTACTATGTCTCTCTGTTCTGTACCAAGACTGCTTGTTCTGTTGTCCTGTTGACTCTATGGGAATATAATCATCTCTAGAAGGGTCTTAGAGCCCTTAACCCTGGCAATTTCACTAGTAAACTCATTGGTACACTAGCCAGGTCACCCATTTTGCCACTATTGACTTCAATTTTTAGTTGTGTTGGTTTTGACTCACCCCGTCAGTGCCTGGCTGCAGCTGTCCGTTGATGCTGGCCGTGCGGAAGGGTGAGTGGGTGGACAGGCGTTTGTCCCACTCGCTCTGCCGCGGCTCCGGAACAGACTCCATGAAGCTTCTCTTCAGCTCACTGATACTGGTGTGGTGACGCATAATCTCTGCCTGGGTCTTATCCAGGTCCTGGGAGGAGGGAGAGGGGGGAGGGACAGAGAGTAGAAGGGGTTGAGAGAGGAGAGAGGGGGGAGAGGGAGTCGGAGGGGTAGAGAGAAAAGGGAGGGACAGAGAGAGGGGAGGGAGAGTAGGAGGGGTAGAGAGAAAAGGGAGGGACAGAGAGTAGGAGGGGTAGAGAGAAAAGGGAGGGACATAGAGAGGGGAGGGAGAGTAGGAGGGGTAGAGAGAAAAGGGAGGGACAGAGAGAGGGGAGGGGGAGTAGGAGGGGTAGAGAGAAAAGGGAGGGACAGAGAGAGGGGAGGGAGAGTAGGAGGGGTAGAGAGAAAATGGAGGGCCAGAGAGAGGGGAGGGAGAGTAGGAGGGGTAGAGAGAAAGGGGAGGGACATAGAGAGGGGAGGGAGAGTAGGAGGGGTAGAGAGAAAAGGGAGGGACAGAGAGAGGGGAGGGAGAGTAGGATGGGTGGAGAGAAAAGGGAGGGACAGAGAGAGGGGAGGGGGAGTAGGAGGGGTAGAGAGAAAAGGGAGGGACAGAGAGAGGGGAGGGAGAGTAGGAGGGGTAGAGAGAAAAGGGAGGGACAGAGAGAGGGGAGGGAGAGTAGGAGGGGTAGAGAGAAAAGGGAGGGACAGAGAGAGGGGAGGGAGAGTAGGATGGGTGGAGAGAAAAGGGAGGGACAGAGAGAGGGGAGGGAGAGTAGGAGGGGTAGAGAGAAAGGGGAGGGACATAGAGAGGGGAGGGAGAGTAGGAGGGGTAGAGAGAAAGGGAGGGACAGAGAGAGGGGAGGGAGAGTAGGATGGGTGGAGAGAAAAGGGAGGGACAGAGAGAGGGGAGGGAGAGTAGGAGGGGTAGAGAGAAAAGGGATGATGATGTCCATGATAGATAAAGTAGAGACAGAGAGCAGAGGAGAAGTCCATGATAGATAGAGACAGGGAGCAGAGGAGAAGTCCGTGATAGATAAAGTAGAGACAGGGAGCAGAGGAGAAGTCCATGATAGATAGAGACAGGGAGCAGAGGAGAAGTCCGTGATAGATAAAGTAGAGACAGAGAGCAGAGGAGAAGTCCGTGATAGATAGAGACAGGGAGCAGAGGAGAAGTCCGTGATAGATAAAGTAGAGACAGAGAGCAGAGGAGAAGTCCATGATAGATAGAGACAGGGAGCAGAGGAGAAGTCCGTGATAGATAAGGTAGAGACAGAGAGCAGAGGAGAAGTCCATGATAGATAGAGACAGGGAGCAGAGGAGAAGTCCGTGATAGATAAAGTAGAGACAGAGCAGAGGAGAAGTCCGTGATAGATAGAGACAGAGAGCAGAGGAGGGACATAGAGAGGGGAGGGAGAGTAGGAGGGGTAGAGAGAAAGGGAGGGACAGAGAGAGGGGAGGGAGAGTAGGATGGGTGGAGAGAAAAGGGAGGGACAGAGAGAGGGGAGGGAGAGTAGGAGGGGTAGAGAGAAAAGGGATGATGATGTCCATGATAGATAAAGTAGAGACAGAGAGCAGAGGAGAAGTCCATGATAGATAGAGACAGGGAGCAGAGGAGAAGTCCGTGATAGATAAAGTAGAGACAGGGAGCAGAGGAGAAGTCCATGATAGATAGAGACAGGGAGCAGAGGAGAAGTCCGTGATAGATAAAGTAGAGACAGAGAGCAGAGGAGAAGTCCGTGATAGATAGAGACAGGGAGCAGAGGAGAAGTCCGTGATAGATAAAGTAGAGACAGAGAGCAGAGGAGAAGTCCATGATAGATAGAGACAGGGAGCAGAGGAGAAGTCCGTGATAGATAAGGTAGAGACAGAGAGCAGAGGAGAAGTCCATGATAGATAGAGACAGGGAGCAGAGGAGAAGTCCGTGATAGATAAGGTAGAGACAGGGAGCAGAGGAGAAGTCCGTGATAGATAAAGTAGAGAGAGAGCAGAGGAGAAGTCCGTGATAGATAAAGTAGAGACAGAGAGCAGAGGAGAAGTCCGTGATAGATAAAGTAGAGACAGGGAGCAGAGGAGAAGTCCGTGATAGATAAAGTAGAGACAGAGAGCAGAGGGGAAGTCCGTGATAGATAAAGTAGAGAGAGAGCAGAGGAGAAGTCCGTGATCGATAAAGTAGAGACAGGGAGCAGAGGAGAAGTCCGTGATAGATAAGGTAGAGACAGAGAGCAGAGGAGAAGCCCGTGATAGATAAAGTAGAGACAGGGAGCAGAGGAGAAGTCCGTGATAGATAAAGTAGAGACAGAGAGCAGAGGAGAAGTCCGTGATAGATAAGGTAGAGACAGGGAGCAGAGGAGAAGTCCGTGATAGATAAAGTAGAGACAGAGAGCAGAGGAGAAGTCCGTGATAGATAAAGTAGAGACAGGGAGCAGAGGAGAAGTCCGTGATAGATAAGGTAGAGACAGAGGGGAGAGTTTAAGGGGGAGGCAGAAAGAGATAGCAAGGAAGGGCAAAAGGGTGAAGCCCCCAGATAGGAAGGGGGAAGGATGTCATTATTTGGGGAAGTGACTGGTAATGACACAGTTACAAGTTCAGCAGAATGCAATGTGATTGATGATTTGCTTATCATATCAAACTAAATGCAGTTGGAAGTTGGAACAGGCCTGGCCCTCTCAAAGAGGACAAACAACAGGACAACAACATGACAACAACAGGCCATAGTCCATCCAGACCACATGATGTCCTATAGACAAACAACATGACAACAACAGGCTATAACAGGTCTTAGTCCATCCAGACCACATGATGTCCTATAGACAAACAACAGGCTATAACAGGCTATAACAGGTCTTAGTCCATCCAGACCACATGATGTCCTATAGACAAACAACATGACAACAACAGGCTATAACAGGTCTTAGTCCATCCAGACCACATGATGTCCTATAGACAAACAACATGACAACAACAGGCTATAACAGGTCTTAGTCCATCCAGACCACATGATGTCCTATAGACAAACAACATGACAACAACAGGCTATAACAGGTCTTAGTCCATCCAGACCACATGATGTCCTATAGACAAACAACATGACAACAACAGGCTATAACAGGTCTTAGTCCATCCAGACCACATGATATCCTATAGACAAACAACATGACAACAACAGGCTATAACAGGTCTTAGTCCATCCAGACCACATGATGTCCTATAGACAAACAACAAGTCTTAGTCCATCCAGACCACATGATGTCCTATAGACAAACAACAAGTCTTAGTCCATCCAGACCACATGATGTCCTATAGACAAACAACAAGTCTTAGTCCATCCAGACCACATGATGTCCTATAGACAAACAACAGGCCATAGTCCATCCAGACCACATGATGTCCTATAGACAAACATCATGACAACAACAGGCTATAACAGGTCTTAGTCCATCCAGACCACATGATGTCCTATAGACAAACAACATGACAACAACATGACAACAACATGACAACAACAGGCTATAACAGGTCTTAGTCCATCCAGACCACATGATGTCCTATAGACAAACAACATGACAACAACAGGCTATAACAGGTCTTAGTCCATCCAGACCACATGATGTCCTATAGACAAACAACATGACAACAACATGACAACAACATGACAACAACAGGCTATAACAGGTCTTAGTCCATCCAGACCACATGATGTCCTATAGACAAACAACAGGCCATAGTTCATCCAGACCACATGTCCTATAGACAAACAACATGACAACAACAGGCTATAACAGGTCTTAGTCCATCCAGACCACATGATGTCCTATAGACAAACAACATGACAACAACATGACAACAACATGACAACAACAGGCTATAACAGGTCTTAGACCATCCAGACCACATGATGACCTATAGACAAACAACATGACAACAACATGACAACAACATGACAACAACAGGCTATAACAGGTCTTAGTCCATCCAGACCACATGATGTCCTATAGACAAACAACATGACAACAACAGGCTATAACAGGTCTTAGTCCATCCAGACCACATGATGTCCTATAGACAAACAACATGACAACAACAGGCTATAACAGGTCTTAGTCCATCCAGACCACATGATATCCTATAGACAAACAACAGGACAACAACAGGCTATAACAGGTCTTAGACCATCCAGACCACATGATGTCCTATAGACAAACAACAGGACAACAACAGGCTATAACAGGTCTTAGTCCACCTTGACCAAATGATGTCCTATAGACAAACAACATGACAACAACAGGCTATAACAGGTCTTAGTCCACCTTGACCAAATTATGTCCTATAGACAAACAACATGACAACAACAGGCTATAACAGGTCTTAGTCCATCCAGACCACGTGATGTCCTATAGACAAACAACAGACTGTCCTGTGTTCTCTCCACTCTATTCCCTCCTATGTAGATTGAACTTTAGACGATCCATCTCCGTCTAGTAACCGTGCCAGTCCATACCCATGGTGCAGCAGGTGATTGAGTCATTTCCCATTACCAATCTACCACATGTTGGGATCGTGATCAGAGAGATCAAATACAGCACCTATTAGACTAGATTCTCCTGGTTAATGACTCTTCATAAACCCCATCTGTTCTGAACAGAATCGGCATTGCCTAGGATCTTAATTTGATCATTATTTTGTTGCTGAGAACTGCAGGAAAATAACATTTGTAGGTTTAAAAAGGCGTCTTAAAGTCGGTAATTTCCACTTAAAAATGTCCATTAATTATAATCCAAGTTATAATTCACATATCCTATTGCTGAAGGATTATTTTCCAGCTGTTGCAAACGGGCTCAAATTAAGATCCTACATCTGTATATAGAGCCCTAGCTTTAGACCAGGGTACATAAGGGAGTCCCATAGAGTTCTGGTCCAAAGAAGTGCACTACATAGGGAATATCATGCCATTTGAAACGGAGCCAGAGAGGTAACACTACGGGGAGAACATTGAAGAGTTATGTTTCACTAAAGAGCATCGGTGTGGCTCCCTGCCAGTGAACTGGTACCACGGTAACTGAAGCCCCCAAAACTTGTATCTGTCTGACTCAACCTGCTCTATACATACGGTGCACTCGGAAGGTATTTAGACCCCTTGACTTTTTAAACATTTTGTTACGTTACACCTTTACTCTAAAATTAATTCAATTAGATGTTTTCCTCATCAATCTACACACAATAGCCCATAATGACATCACAATACCCCATAATGACATCACAATACCCCATAATGACATCACAATACCCCATAATGACATCACAATAGCCCATAATGAAAAAGAGAAAACAGGTTTAGACATTTTTTTTGCAGACATACTTTATTTACATCAGTATTCAGACTCTTTGCTATGAGACTGTAAATTGAGCTCAGGAGCATCCTGTTTCCATTGATCATCCTTGAGATGTTTCTACAACTTGACTGGAGTCCACCTGTGGTACAATCAATTGATTGGACATGATTTGGAAAGGCACACACCTGTTTATATAAGGTCCCAGAGTTGACAGTGTATGTCAGAGCAAAAACCAAGCCATGAGGTCGAAGGAATTGTCCGTAGAGCTCAGAGACAGGATTGTGACGAGGCACAGATCTGGGGAAGTGTGCCAAAAAATGTGTGCAGCATTGTAGGTAGCCAAGAACACAGTGGCCTCCATCATTCTTAAATGGAAGAACAGCTTCCTACAGCTGGCCGTCTGGCTAAACTGAACAATCGGGGTGGAAGGGCCTTGGGGGAGGTGACCAAGAACCCGATGGTCACTCTGACAGAGCTTCAGAGTTCCTCTGTGGAGATGGGCGAATCTTCCAGAAGGACAACCATCTCTGTAGCATTACACAAATCAGGCCTTTATGGTAGAGTGGCCAGACGGATGCCACTCCTCAGTAAAAGGCACATGACAGCCCACTTGGAGTTTGCCAAAAATCACTTAAAGTACTCAGACCATCAGAAACAAGATTCTCTGGTCTGATGAAACCAAGATTGAACTCTTCAGCCTGAATGCCAGGTGTCTGGAGGAAACCTGGCAACATCGAGGGAAACATGAACGGAGCAAAGTACAGAGAGATCCTTGATGAAAACCTGCACCAGAGTGGTCAGGACCTCAGACTGGGCCGAAGGTTTACCTTCCAACAGGACAACGACCCTAAGCACACAGCCTAGACAACACAGGAGTGGCTTTGGGACAAGTCTCAGAATGTCCTCGAGTGACCCAGGCAGAGCCCGGACTTAAACCGGCGACGCTCCCCATCCAACCTGACAGAGCTTGAGAGGATCTGCAGAGAAGAAGGGGGGAAACTCCCCAAATACAGGTGTGCCAAGCTTGTAGCATCATACCCAAGAAGACTTGAGGCTGTAATCGCTGCCAAAGGTGCTTCAACAAAGTTCTGAGTAAAGGGCCTGAATACTTATGTCAAATGTGATATTTCATTTAAATGTTATTTTTCTTTTTATACATTTGCAAACAAAAGGAGAACTGACTCACCAGAACTAAGGCACTAACGTTACCTAACAATAACAACATCAACTGATGCCACTGGCAACGCTATAAAATATCCACAAAAGAGAGACCGAGTCTGCAGTGTAGACACATTCGTCCATTACCCTAGCGACTAGTGCTTTTTGAGGTTTGGTTTTGATTTCAATAAGATTATTTAAAAAATAGTTTCCGATTGCAATAATTGGAGAGAAAAAAAATAGTAAATGCAGTGCTTTATGTGGGTTGAATGATGTTACACAGATTAAAACAAGTCCCATGATGGTAGTGAACTGTCCTTATTAAACAACATGACTTTTATAAAACATATTTCAGTTGTTGTTTATATTACATATGTTTTATTTGATTACTTTATTATTTCATTCCAAGTCATCATCTCTATAATGTTGGGTTCTAACTTCACTATTTTAGACCTTACTGATACCTTTATTTAACGAGGCAGTTGATTATCTTACTTGTAGAAATAAACTCAGCAACAAAAAAAAAGAAACGTCCCTTTTTCATGACTCTTGTCTTTCAAAGATAATATCGTAAAAAATCCAAATAACTTCACAGATCTTCATTGTAAAGAGTTTAACTTCTTAGGGCTAGGGGGCAGTATTCGGAAGTTCGGATGAATGACGTGACGTGGTTGAGAGAATGCCAAGAGTGTGCCAAGCTGTCATCAAGACAAAAGGGTGGCTATTTAAAGAATCTCAAATGTAAAATATATTTTTAGTTATTATTCTACAATGTAGAAACTAGTAAAATAAAGAAAGACCCTGTAATGAGTAGGTGTTCTAAACCTTTTGACCGGTAGTGTGTTTGCCCTCTGATTGGTATTGTAAATCGGAACAACGTCGTCCTATTTGAACAGACTACAGGTGATGGATCTATTTGACAAGAATTCTGAACGACAGAAATAAAGCATGTCATTGTTTACCACAGAAACTCTACTGTGGCAATTTACCAGACACTTTGTATGAGTGGAAACTAATGTTGGTGTTATTATTTTATTAGTTTCCTATTTGTTTTGTCCAACAGTGTCTGATACGGTCATTCCTTATCAAGATCGGGGGTTAAATATCCCTGGACTGTCCATATTTGACTGTCTATATTTGACTGTCCATATTTGACTGTCTATATTTGACTGTCTATATTTGACTGTCTATATTTGACTGTCCATATTTGACTGTCTATATTTGACTGTCCATATTTGCCAGCAGACCTAACCGCTACACCAGCCCAGGCCACGATTGAACTACATTTTGACATTAGGATACACTTGGCACTTAAGCTGAACAAAACTACAATTGTTGATCCCTTTCTGACCATCTGAATGTTGCAGTGATAGTGCCTAGGTCTATCGCGTTTGAGAGAGAAAATTATTTTGATAGTAACCCCCCGATCCTAGTGACTTGACTGCCCCCACATGGTCAGAAAGAGAACTGCTCTTTTTCAGAGAATCACAAGACTCATTTTTTTTTCAATTTAATGATACAGCAGGAAAATTCTCAGCGGCAAAAGAGTGATCAAGTTATCTGTATATAATGTATTATAAAAATGGGTGGTTCGAGCCCTGAATACTGATTGGCTGACAGCCGTGGTATACCATGGGTATGACAAAACATTTTTTTTTTCTGCTCTAATTACATTGGTATATAATAGCAATAAGGAACCACAGGGGTTTGTGGTATATGGCCAATATACCCCAGCTAAGGGCTGTACACAAGCACTTCTCGTTGCGTCGTACTTTAAGAACAGCCCTTAGTCATGGCCATATTTAATTTGACCTTTATTTAACCAGGCAAGTCAGTTAAGAACAAATTCTTATTTTCAATGACGGCCTAGGAACAGCGGGTTAACTGCCTTGTTCAGGGGCAGAACCTTGTCAGCTCGGGGGTTTGAACTCGCAACCTTCCAGTTCCTAGTCCAACACTCTAACCACTAGGCTACCCTGCCGCCCCATATATACCATATATCCCTCGGGCTCTATTGCTTTTAATTAGACAATACATTGATCAGCTGTGCCAAAAGGAGAAACAGATTTACCCTTTGACCGCAGGTGACCATTTCACTGGTGGTAGTATGGTATGCTGGCATGCATGAGGGGTGAGTGTGAGTAGGAGTCCTCTTATGCACACAACCTGGGAGTACACACACACACACACACACACACACACACACACACAGCAATGTGCCTGAGCCAGCCGACAGTTATTATTGTGATGATAATCATGAATCAGAGACATGGCTGTGTCCTGGACGACACCCTATTCTCTATTTCAGGGGTATTCAACTCTGACCCTACGAGGTTCACAGCCTGCTGGTTTTCTGTTCTACTTCATACTTAATTGCACCCACCTGGTGTCCCAGGTCTAATTCAGTCCCTGATTAGAGGGGAATCACCCACCTGGTGTCCCAGGTCTAATTCAGTCCCTGATTAGAGGGGAATCACCCACCTGGTGTCCCAGGTCTAATTCAGTCCCTGATTAGAGGGGAATCACTCAGAGTGGAGTTTGAAGGATCTATATGGTGCACTACATTAGACCACAGTCCTACGGGCCCTGGTACCTGGTCAGTCCTACGGGCCCTGGTACCTGGTCAGTCCTACAGGCCCTGGTCAGTCCTACGGGCCCTGGTACCTGGTCAGTCCTACGGTCCCTGGTAAGTCCTACGGGCCCTGGTCAGTCCTACAGGCCCTGGTACCTGGTCAGTCCTACGGGCCCTGGTACCTGGTCAGTCCTACGGGCCCTGGTCAGTCCTACAGGCCCTGGTACCTGGTCAGTCCTACAGGCCCTGATACCTGGTCAGTCCTACATACAGGCCCTGGTACCTGGTCAGTCCTACGGGCCCTGGTACCTGGTCAGTCCTACATACAGGCCCTGGTACCTGGTCAGTCCTACAGGCCCTGGCACCTGGTCAGTCCTACATACAGGCCCTGGTACCTGGTCAGTCCTACGGGCCCTGGTCAGTCCTACGGGCCCTGGTACCTGGTCAGTCCTACAGGCCCTGGTACCTGGTCAGTCCTACAGGCCCTGGTACCTGGTCAGTCCTACAGGCCCTGGTACCTGGTCAGTCCTACATACAGGCCCTGGTACCTGGTCAGTCCTACGGGCCCTGGTAAGTCCTACGGCCCTGGTACCTGGTCAGTCCTACAGGCCCTGGCACCTGGTCAGTCCTACATACAGGCCCTGGTACCTGGTCAGTCCTACGGGCCCTGGTCAGTCCTACGGGCCCTGGTACCTGGTCAGTCCTACAGGCCCTGGTACCTGGTCAGTCCTACAGGCCCTGGTACCTGGTCAGTCCTACAGGCCCTGGTACCTGGTCAGTCCTACATACAGGCCCTGGTACCTGGTCAGTCCTACGGGCCCTGGTAAGTCCTACGGGCCCTGGTACCTGGTCAGTCCTACAGGCCCTGGTCAGTCCTATGGGCCCTGGTACCTGGTCAGTCCTACGGGCCCTGGTCAGTCCTATGGGCCCTGGTACCTGGTCAGTCCTACGGGCCCTGGTCAGTCCTACAGGCCTTGGTACCTGGTCAGTCCTATGGGCCCTGGTACCTGGTCAGTCCTACAGGCCCTGGTCAGTCCTACAGGCCCTGGTACCTGGTCAGTTCTATGGGCCCTGGTACCTGGTCAGTCCTACGGGCCCTGGTCAGTCCTACGGGCCCTGGTACCTGGTCAGTCCTACGGGCCTTGGTGGTCAGTACTATGGGCCCTGGTACCTGGTCAGTCCTACGGGCCCTGGTCAAAAGTAGTGCACTATGTTGGTAATAGGGTACCTTTTGGGACACAGCCACGGTCAAAGGTCAACAGAGATGAGGGTCAGAGAGAGTCATTTGGTTATGGTTAGATACAGGAACAGCACGATGAGTGACAGAGGCAGTGTTCCAAATGGCACCCTATTCCCTATACAGTGCACTACATTTGCCCAGGTCCCACAGGTCTCTAGTTAAAAGTAGTGAACCATACAGGGAATAGGGTGACTGAGAGAGGTACAGTACAGTAGAGTGAAGGGTGTGTTGTTAAGGAGGTCCAAGTCTCACAATGAGAATGACAACAGAGGGCAGCATCATTAACGTGTCAATAACATCACTGAGAATGAAAATATATGACTGGGAAAGTCTATCAATCATAATTGGTGTCCGTCACCAACGCAAGCTGACAAAGAACAGCCTAGAACATCCAACATCATTCCTACTGGGAACACTTCCCCGTTAGGAGGATACCAGTGGTCGTTGCAGAAATCATACATTTGACGACCTTTGCTGACGACAATAACATTTGGAAAAAGCATCCAAAACTGTAAGTAATTATCGACTTAAAGGTGCAACAACAACAACAACAACAAACAAACAAAACAAAAAGAAAACGATTTGACAAGCAGGCTGAAATCAAAGGGGGATAGGGCATGCTGGGTAGACGGTGACCACTGACATTCAGTCTTAAAGGCCAAACTGGTGCACCCTTTCAGACTCAATGCCTATAGCTTTTAAAAAATACTGGACTATGATAGTGATAGTTGAAACACTCCCAATCATATATCAAACAACTGCGGATAAGAAACAAAACGACCCTTCTGGGCACACACACACACACAACGTTGAATCAACGTTGTTTCCACGTCATTTCAATGAAGCGTGAAACCAAACGTAGAATCGACGTTGAATTGATGCCTGTGCCCAGTAGGGAAGATGCTGAGATCAAAACAACGAGTAAAGTGAGTACTTGCATTGGAAGGAAACAGGAAAAGAGTGCATGCCAAGCCATTAGGGTTCAGCTGAAAGCAGGGTGGATGTAGAAAAAAAAAAGAGAGAATAGAAGAGTCGGAGTCAAGACAAACAGAAGAAGAAGAAAAAGAAAACAGGCAAGTGAACACAACTCCCATGCAGAGAGAGAGAGAGACAGAGAGAGAGAGAGAGAGAGAGAGAGAGAGAGAGAGACAGAGAGAGAGAGAGAGAGAGAGAGAGAGACAGAGAGAGAGAGAGAGCATGCAGAGAGAGAGAGAGAGAGAGAGAGACAGAGAGAGAGACAGAGAGAGAGAGAGAGAGAGAGACACAGAGAGAGAGACAGAGAGAGAGAGAGACAGAGAGAGAGAGCATGCAGAGAGAGAGAGCATGCAGAGAGAGAGAGCGAGAGAGCATGCAGAGAGAGAGACAGAGAGAGAGAGAGACAGAGAGAGAGAGAGAGAGAGACAGAGAGAGAGAGAGAGACAGAGAGAGAGACAGAGAGACAGAGAGAGAGAGAGACAGAGAGAGAGAGCATGCAGAGAGAGAGAGAGAGAGACAGAGAGAGAGACAGAGAGACAGAGAGAGAGACAGAGAGAGAGAGAGAGAGAGAGAGCATGCAGAGAGAGAGATAGAGAGCATGCAGAGAGAGAGAGCGAGAGAGCATGCAGAGAGAGACAGAGAGAGAGAGACAGAGAGAGAGAGAGAGAGAGAGAGAGAGAGACAGAGAGAGAGCATGCAGAGAGAGAGAGAGAGAGAGCATGCAGAGAGAGAGAGAGAGAGAGAGCATGCAGAGAGAGATAGAGAGCATGCAGAGAGAGAGAGAGAGCATGCAGAGAGAGAGAGAGAGAGCATGCAGAGAGAGAGAGAGAGAGAGAGAGAGAGAGAGCATGCAGAGAGAGATAGAGAGCATGCAGAGAGAGAGAGAGAGCATGCAGAGAGAGAGAGAGAGAGCATGCAGAGAGAGAGAGAGAGAGAATGCAGAGAGAGAGAGAGAGAGAATGCAGAGAGAGAGAGAGAGAGAATGCAGAGAGAGAGAGAGAGAGAATGCAGAGAGAGAGAGAGAGAGAATGCAGAGAGAGAGAGAGAGAGAGAGAGAGAGAGAGAGAGAGAGAGAGAGCGAGCATGCAGAAACAAACAAACAGTCAGAGATAAAATAAGATGTATTCTAGAGTGTGATACAAACCTCCAACATTAAATTGCTATGCCTGATATAAATAGTTTCACCCTCAAGTTTCTTAGCTCTTTTCTGAAAAAAACAACAACAACAAAAACAACAACAAAAACAAAACAAAAAGAATAGAAAAAAAACAGGAACAAGTTGGTCTCCAGAAAGATGTGGAATTGCAATTCTTTATTCTCCTTTATTTTTTATTACTTTTACTGTTTGACTTGCAAGCGATTGCTTCCGCTAAGGGTGCATTCGTTCCTGATGGTGGGAGAAGTGGGTGATGGATCAAATCATAGATGCTATGGGAAGTGCATTGAGCCAGAGTGCAAAGGTCAATGGGGTGTTGGTGGTCACCAGTGGAGACTGTTTGTCGGGAACACAGCTACCAAAAATCTGGTGGGTTTCTGTATTTCAGGACTAACTGTGAGAGAGGATGAAAATGTTGACAGATAAATCCATCATATACATTCAGTACATGCTGTGGCTGAGGTAGGAGTAGTAGTGCATTATCATTGTGCATTATCAGTTGTTATGCATTACCCAAAGCATCATTCATTGACTCATTTCATTGACTCTTCCTAAGGAGGCAGACAAGTGCAGCTGAGGGCTTTCCTCATTATACTGTCTAGAGCACAGGCATGGTCAATCCAGGTTCATTCACTTAACAGGTACCTCATTCGTTTTGGTTTATCTCTCTAGTCTCTCTAGTTCTACTCGGTGAAGACTTATGTCCTATAACAGTAGAGCTTGATGTATTGCCTCTGCATGAGGTAACAGCAATGCTGATACAGGCGTGTAACAGAGCCTCCGCCTATTGCTTTCAAAACAAATGGAAGTAAATAGAGAGAAAAAACAAACACATTTTCCGTCTCCGTAATCTGTCCAAAGAAGTCTTTGATCAGTGTTTAGTCGTTACGAAAAGGTAAGTCCACAGCCACACAGTGTTCTCTTGTATAACCACACTGTACAGTAGATATACAAGGCTGGAGGACAGAGAAACAACAACAACAAAAAAAACATTATGAACAAACAAAAATGGTTTGTATTTTTTTTTCTCTTTTGCAATAGAAATAGTTTCAAAGAAAGGGAGAGATGCGAGGATGAGGATGGTGACTCATGCGATACACTGAGGGTGTGTCCCAAAATGGCACCCTATTCTCTATAGGCTCTGGCCAAAAGTAGTGCGCTACATAGGGAATAAGGGTGCCATTTGGGACACAGATTAACTGTAGACAGATATCTAACCTTCCTCACTCGCACCGTCTCCGTGTCGGTTCTCTCTCGGGACGAATGCTGCTGACCACCCCCCAGACGAGGGAAGAGAGAGGCAGAAACAGTAAGGTTAGAGCCCCATGAGTCTGTTTCAAACCCAAATCAACACTTTAGTCTGACAGACATTTGCTAGAACAAAAATCTAATTTAACAACCCCGACCCCATGTATCAATATTTTAGATGTACACACATATGGTAATATATTTAAAAAAAAATGAAACATGTGTCTCATGTTGCGGATCCCCAAAACGTATCAATGTTTTATTAGTTTAGTCAGACACACATACAGTAACATCACGCGTCTCATGTTTGAACCCGCTTCACGTATCAATAGTTTAGTCAGACACTCAACGAGCTGTATAAGGCCATAAGCAAACAAGAAAATGCTCATTCAGAGGCAGCACTCCTAGTGGCCGGAGACTTTAATGCAGGGAAACTTAAATCCATTTTACCTCATTTCTACCAGCATGTTAAATCTGCAACCAGAGGGGGAAAAAAAAAACCTCTAGACCACCATTACTCCACACACAGAGACGCGTACAAAGCTCTCCCTCTCCCTCCATTTGGCAAATCTGACAATAATTATATCCTCCTGATTCCCGCTTACAACCAAAAACTAAAGCAGTATGTACCTGTGACTTGCTCAATACGGAAATGGTCAGATGACGCAGATGCTAAGCTACAGGACTGTTTTGCAGCACAGACTGGAATATGTTCCGGGATTCATCCGATGGCATTGAGTTGTACACCACATCAGTCACTGGCTTCATCAATAAGTGCATCGATGACATTGTCCCCACAATGACTGTATGTACATACCCCAACAAGTAGCTATGGATTACAGGCAATATCCTCACCGAGCTAAAGGGTAGAGCTGCTGCTTTCAGAAAGCAGGATAAAAGGAGCACCTATGTGAGAATGCTGTTCCGTGTCCGTGTCCTACATCATAGTCCCCACAAAGCTCATCACTAAGCTAAGGATCCTGGGACTAAACACCTCCCTCTGCAACTGGATCTTGAACTTCTTGAAGTGCCGCCCCCAGGTGGTAAGGGTAGGCAAAAAACACGTCTGCCACGCTGATCCTGAACACGGGAGCCCCTCAGGGGTGTGTGCTTAGTCCCCTCCTCTACTCCCTGTTCACCCATGACTGCGTGGCAAAGCACGACTCCAACACCATCATTAAGTTTGCATACGAAACAACGGTGGTAGGCCTGATCACCGACAACGATGAGACAGCCTATAGGGGGAAGATCAGAGACCTAGCAGAGCACGCCCCCATTCTCATCAACGGGGCTGTAGTGGAGCAGGTTGAGAACTTCAAGTTCCTTGGTGTCCACATCACTAACAAACTATCATGGTCCAAACACACCAAGACAGTCGTGAACAGGGCACGACAATGCCTATTCCCCCTCAGGAAACTGAAAAGATTTGGCATGGGTCCTCATATCCTCAAAACGCATCACCGCTTGGTATGGCAATTCCTCGGCCTCCGACCGCAAGACGCTACAGAGGGTAATGCGTACGGCCCAGTACATCACTGGGGCCAAGCTTCCTGCCATCCAGGACCTCTATACCAGGCGGTGTCAGAGGAAGGCCCTAAAAATAACCAAAGACTCCAGCCACCCTATTCAGAGACTGTTCTCTCTGCTACCACACGGCAAGCGGTACTGAAGCGCCAAGTTTAGGTCCAAAAGGATTTTTAACATCTTCTACCCCCCCAAGCCATAAGACTCCTGAACAGCTAATCAAATGGCTACCTGGACTATTTGTATTGACCCCCCCCCCCCTCCCTTTTTTTACGCTGCTGCTACTCACTGTTTACCCCTACCTACATGTACATATTACCTCCATTACCTCGCCTAACCTGTACCCCCGCACGTTGACTCGGCAATGGTACCCCCTATCGTTATTTTAGCTCTTTTATTTTTCACTTTAGTTTATTTAGTAAATACATTTCATATTTTTTCTTAAAAATGGCATTGTTGGTTAAGGGCTTGTAAGTAAGCATTTCACTGTTGTATTCGGCGCATGTGACAAATAACATTTGATTTGATACAGTAGAGAGACTCACAGCTGCCGTGAGTCTGGCATACGAGACTACACATACAGTAGAGAGACTCACAGCTGCCGTGAGTCTGGCATGAGAGACTACACATACAGTAGAGAGACTCACAGCTGCCGTGATTCTGGCATGAGAGACTACACATACAGTAGAGACTCACAGCTGTCGTGAGTCTGGCATGAGAGAATACACATACAGTAGAGAGACTCACAGCTGCCGTGAGTCTGGCATGAGAGACTACACATACCGTAGAGAGACTCACAGCTGCTGTGAGTCTGGCATGCGAGACTACACATACAGTAGAGAGACTCACAGCTGCCGTGAGTCTGGCATGAGAGACTACACATACCGTAGAGAGACTCACAGCTGCTGTGAGTCTGGCATGCGAGACTACACATACAGTAGAGAGACTCACAGCTGCCGTGAGTCTGGCATGAGAGACTACACATACAGTAGAGAGACTCACAGCTGCTGTGAGTCTGGCATGAGAGACTACACATACAGTAAAGAGACTCACAGCTGCCGTGAGTCTGGCATGAGAGACTACACATACCGTAGAGAGACTCACAGCTGCTGTGAGTCTGGCATGAGAGACTACACATACAGTAAAGAGACTCACAGCTGCCGTGAGTCTGGCATGAGAGACTACACATACAGTAGAGAGACTCACAGCTACCGTGATTCTGGCATGAGAGACTACACATACCGTAGAGAGACTCACAGCTGCCGTGAGTCTGGCATGAGAGACTACACATACAGTAGAGAGACTCACAGCTGCCGTGAGTCTGGCATGAGAGACTACACATACCGTAGAGAGACTCACAGCTGCTGTGAGTCTGGCATGCGAGACTACACATACAGTAGAGAGACTCACAGCTGCCGTGAGTCTGGCATGCGAGACTACACATACCGTAGAGAGACTCACAGCTGCTGTGAGTCTGGCATGCGAGACTACACATACAGTAGAGAGACTCACAGCTGCCGTGAGTCTGGCATGCGAGACTACACATACCGTAGAGAGACTCACAGCTGCCGTGAGTCTGGCATGAGAGACTACACATACAGTAGTAATACTAATGTTATGGTTGTAACCCTCCACAAGTATATTTTAGTCAGACACAAACAGACAGACAGACAGATGTTAAAACCCCAGCCATCGGTATTTTAGACAGACAGACGTTAAAACCCCAGCCATCGGTATTTTAGAGACACAGACAGACAGACAGACAGACAGACAGACAGACAGTACTAATGTCTCTTAGTATTATAACCCTCCCCATGTATATATTAGTCAGACTCATACAGTCGGTATGTGTCTAATGTTAAAACCAAGGCCCCAAGTATTCATATATCAGTCACATGCATACAGTTGGTACACGCGTCTCATGCTGTGCTAGCTAGGCGTCGATAAGGCCACAAACCTGGCTCTTTCTCTCTCTCTCTGTCCCGTTGGTGGTGGTGGTGACTGCAGGGGCATGATGCCTACTCCTCCTGGCTCCCTCCCTCTGCAGTGGTGGCATATCACACAGACAGCTCAGAGCTCACGCACTACAGTGGTCTGCCAACAGGGCGGCGCTGCTATGCTCTAACTGGAGCACAGGCTTTTGGTACACCCAAATGAGGTCTATGGATACGCCTCCCATTGTTAAACAGTGATACTCTATAAAGCCTAAATACAGTTGAAGTCGGAAGTTTACATACACCTCAGCGAAATACATTTAAACTCAGTTTATTTTACAATTCCTGACATTTAATCCTAGTAAAATGTCCCTGTCTTAGGTTAGTTAGGATCACCACTTTATTTTAAGAATGTGAAATATCAGAATAATAGTAGAGAGAATTATGTATTTTAGCTATCATTTCTTTCATCACATTCCCAGTGGGTCAGAAGTTGGGTCAAATGTTTCGGGTAGCCTTCCACAAGCAACCCATAATAAATTGGGTGAATTTTGGTCCATTCCTCCTGACAGAACTGGTGTAACTGAATCAGGTTTGTAGGCCTCCTTGCTTGCTCTCAAACGCTTTTTCAGTTCTGCCCACAAATGTTCTATGGGATTGAGGTCAAGGCTTTGTGATGGCCACTCCAATACCTTGACTTTGTTGTCGTTAAGCCATTTTGCCACTAGTTTGAAAGTATACTTGGGGTCATCGTTCATTTGGAAGACCCATTTGCAACCAATCTTGAACTTCCTAACTGATGTCTTGAGATGTTGCTTCAATATATCCACATAATTTTCCTACCTCATGATGCCATCTATTTTGTGAGGGGCACCAGTGCCTCCTGCAGCAAAGCACCTCCACAACATAATGCTGCCAGCCCCGTGCTTCACGGTTGGGATGGTGTTCTTCGGCTTGCAAGCCTCCCCCTTTTTCCTCCAAACATAACAATGGTCATTATGGCCAAACAGTTCTATTTTTGTTTCATCAGACCAGAGGACATTTCTTCAAAAAGTACAATCTTTGTCCCCATGTACAGTTGCAAACCGTAGTCTGGCTTTTTTATGGCTGTTTTGGAGCAGTGGCTTCTTCCTTGCTGAGCGGCCTTTCAGGTTATGTCGATATAGGACTCGTTTTACTGTGGATATAGATACTTTTGTACCTGTTTCCTCCAGTATCTTCACAAGATCCTTTGCTGTTGTTCTGGGATTGATTTGCACTTCTCGCACCAAAGTACGTTCATCTCTAGGACACAGAACGCGTCTCCTTCCTGAGCGGTATGATGCGTGTTTATACTTGTGTACTATTGTTTGTACAGATGAACATGGTACCTTCAGGTGTTTGGAAATTGCTCCCAAGGATGAACCAGACTTTTGGAGGTCTACAATATTTTTTCTGAGGTCTTGGCTTATTTATTTTGATTTTCCCATGATGTCAAGCAAAGAGGCACTGAGTTTGAAGGTAGGCCTTGAAATACATCCACAGGTACACCTCCAATTTACTTAAATTATGTCAATTAGCCTATCAGAAGCTTCTAAAGTCATGACATCATTTTCTGGAATTTTCCAAACTGTTTAAAGGTACAGTCAACTTAGTGTATGCAAACTTCTGACCCACTGGAATTGTGATACAGTGAATTATAAGTGAAATAATCTGTCTGTAAACAATTGCTGGAAAAATTACTTGTGTCATGCACAAAGTAGATGTCCTGACCGACTTGCCAAAACTATAGTTTGTTTGTTAACAAGAAATGGTTGAAAAACGTGGTTGAGTGGTTGAAAAACAGAGTGGAGTGGTTGAAAAACAGAGTTTTAATGACTCCAACCTAAGAGTATGTAAACTTCCGACTTCAACTGTACATGTGAACTGCTGTCTTGCATTTCAATTTGTTGTTAGCAATTCTGTCATCCTCGTGTAATCAACCTGGTTCAGTGAGTGACCAATTAAACACTGTACAATGTGTTCTGTAGTAGCGCTGATAGAAATTACATCATCATGCAGTGAGACAACATCCTGTTACATCCCAAGAGAGTTGCAGTGTGTCCTGGCCTGATTCAGTGAGCGTATGTATGTGTGTAATACCTTGAACTCTGGGGTGGACTGTGGTCTGGAGCTCTGTGTCTTGGAGACCTCTGTCACCTTGCTCTCCACCTTGGCCTCTTCCTTGGTCTTCCTCTCTGCTGAGCGGGACTTGCGCACCGTGGGGGTGGAGGCTTCTCGCCGCTCACCGCGGGGCAGGCCCGAGGTCACAGGGGATGGTGCGACATCCCCGGGAGAGATGGGGGACATGATGGGAGCACTGACAGGACGAGTGCTCTTGTCTGGAGTGGACACCATGGCTGTAGGGGAACGGGAGGAGTGGAGGGAGAGGAGAGGAGAGTTCACACTCAACATAATAAAACACACACACACACATACAGGCACACACACACATACAGGCACACACACACTCACACACACAGGCACACACACATACAGGCACACACACATACAGGCACACACACACACACGCACACACGCACACACACACACAGGCACACGCACATACAGGCACACGCACATACAGGCACACACACATACAGACACACACACACACAGGCACACACACACACACACACACACACACACACACACACACACACAGGCACACAGGCACACACACACACACACACACACACACAGGCACACACACTTCATAAAACATGTACAAATTGCCCCATACGGCACCGTATTGAAGGCAGTTACTCGTGTGACCACCAGGGCGCAGTGCAATTACATAGACTTGAGGCTGTACAGGTGGGTATGAGAGTTGGGACTGAGATTGGCTCTGGAGGAGGTGAACAATCCAACAACTCAAACCAGTCATCCTTTACTGGCACCGAAGAGAGGGAGAACCAATCACAGACAGCATCCTATGGCCTGAGACTGGTGGTATGTGACCAAACAAAGTGCCACACTTCTTTCTGTGGAAGTAGAATTCTTCTCTACGTATCTGCTGGAAAGCCAAGTAGGATTCTTCTCTACGTATCTGCTGGAAAGCCAAGTAGGATTCTTCTCTACGTATCTGCTGGAAAGCCAAGTAGGATTCTTCTCTACGTATCTGCTGGAAAGCCAAGTAGGATTCTTCTCTACGTATCTGCTGGAAAGCCAAGTAGGTTTCTTCTCTACGTATCTGCTGGAAAGCCAAGTATAATTCTTCTCTACCTATCTGCTGCAAAGCCAAGTAGATTTCTTCTCTACCTATCTGCTGCAAAGCCAAGTAGGATTCTTCTCTACCTATCTGCTGTAAAGCCAAGTAGGATTCTTCTCTACCAGCTGCTGCAAAGCCAAGTAACATTCTTCTCTACCAGCTGCTGTAAAGCCAAGTAGGATTCCTCTTTACCAGCTGCTGCAAAGCCAAGTAGAATTCTTCTCTACCTATCTGCTGCAAAGCCAAGTAGAATTCTTCTCTACGTATCTGCTGCAAAGCCAAGTAGCATTCTTCTCTACCTATCTGCTGCAAAGCCAAGTAGCATTCTCCTCTACCTATCTGCTGCAAAGCCAAGTAGAATTATTCTCTACCTATCTGCTGCAAAGCCAAGTAGAATTATTCTCTACCTATCTGCTGCAAAGCCAAGTAGAATTCTTCTCTACCTATCTGCTGCAAAGCCAAGTAGAATTCTTCTCTACGTATCTGCTGCAAAGCCAAGTGAGAACACAACGGGGCCAGGACAAGACATCCATAGCTGAGCAAAGTACTTCAGAGGAAGAAACAGACAATATCAAGCTGTGGTTATACAAGAGAAGCGTGTGGCGGGGGTCATGATATCCTCACAATGAGAAGTTTCCACTTGTGAAAGTTAAGACTATTAAGACTAGTATAATTGATAAAAAGTTAGACCCCATTCTTCTTCTTCTTCTTCTTCTGTAGCGTCGTAGAGTTATTTTAAGCCTTCTGCCATTTGCCACACGGAACAGTGGATGTCTTGGGACTGACGGGATCCCACAGGAAGTCGTATAGATTTGTCATTTAGTTCACACACAGGCTCAGCAGCTGCTGTGGCTAATAATGTAACATTGTCCTCTGGGAGCAAAGCAAAGCCACATATTGCAGTAGACATTTCGAGTTGACAACATAACACAGCAGCTTGTTAAGTCTGGCGTTGTCTCTTGAAGAACAAGGTCAGTCCCTGGGTGAGTAAGCGCAGGGTGGAGGGACTCTCCTTCAAGCTACTCTTCCTGTATGTGCTTGGGGTTTCTCAGGAACCAAAGCAAAGCCACATATTGCAGCAGACATTTCAAGCAGCGGGTCGTGGTCCATCAGCACAAACCATCAGTCCTGGTCCCTCAAGCCTGCTCATCCTATCCCCCAGGATGGTGGCTGTCTCCTGCTCTAACTCTGGATCTCCTCCTCCAGCAAGGCCAGCCTCTGGGGGCGTTCAGGGCTGTCTTTTGGGCCTCCACTCGCTCCCTCCTCTCCCTCGGGGCTCCGGCCCAAGGACCACCACTGCTACTGCAGCCAAGACTTTGGTCCACCAGCCACGGCTCTGTCAGGGTCTGGAGCATGAATTTGGGGAAAGTTAGGGGAGGTGAGGGGGCAGGGTTTGAAGGGGGTGAGGGGGCAGGTGTCCAACAGGACGAACCAGACATCCTTCTCTCTCTGAGACCTCCTGCCCCTACCACCTCCACCTCCACCTCAGCAGGAACATCAACAGCTGCTGAAGGTGTTGAGATCAATCATCATTACAGTAAAAAGGCTGTGATTAAAGATTTTTTTTAAAGATGATGGGACAAGACAAGCATCTTAGGGTCCTTGGTGATGGGTCTTAGGGTCCTTGATGATGGGTCTGAGGGTCCTTGATGATGGGACAAGACAAGCATCTTAGGGTCCTTGGTGATGGGTCTTAGGGTCCTTGATGATGGGTCTTAGGGTCCTTGATGATGGGTCTAAGGGTCCTTGATGATGGGTCTGAGGGTCCTTGATGATGGGTCTTAGGGTCCTTGATGATGGGTCTTAGGGTCCTTGATGATGGGTCTGAGGGTCCTTGATGATGGGACAAGACAAGCATCTTAGGGTCCTTGGTGATGGGTCTTAGGGTCCTTGGTGATGGGTCTTAGGGTCCTTGATGATGGGTCTTAGGGTCCTTGATGATGGGTCTTAGGGTCCTTGATGATGGATCTTAGGGTCCTTGATGATGGGTCTTAGGGTCCTTGATGATGGGTCTTAGGGTCCTTGATGATGGGTCTTAGGGTCCTTAATGATGGGTCTTAGGGTCCTTGAAATGCTCCTAATATAAAACCCATGTATTATCATTATGAAGACAGCAGCTGAGGCCATGAGCAGAGACAAATAAAGGACTGTGTTTTGGGCTGTACAGTACTTTAACAAAATCCATTGCACTGTACCGTGGTACAGCGACCAGCAGATGGCAATGTTGAGCTGAGAGCCGAGAGAGCAAGTTTGTCTTGTAATTCCAAATGTCCTGAAATTCGCAGTTCAGATACAGATTAGGAGGATCGATAAACAAGCTCCTCTGGTCCTCAGATCAGGAGGATAGATAAACAAATCAAATTTTATTAGTCAAATGTGCCGAATACCACAGGTGTAGTAGACCTTACAGTGAAATGCTTACTTACGAGCCCCTAACCAACAATGCAGTTAAAAAAAAATATGGATAAGAATAAGAGATAAAAGTAACAAGTAATTAAAGAGCAGCAGTAAAATAACCATATACAGTGCCTTGCGAAAGTATTCGGCCCCCTTAAACTTTGCGACCTTTTGCCACATTTCAGGCTTCAAACATAAAGATATAAAACTGTATTTTTTTGTGAAGAATCAACAACAAGTGGGACACAATCATGAAGTGGAACGACATTTATTGGATATTTCAAACTTTTTTAACAAATCAAAAACTGAAAAATTGGGCGTGCAAAACTATTCAGCCCCTTTACTTTCAGTGCAGCAAACTCTCTCCAGAAGTTCAGTGAGGATCTCTGAATGATCCAATGTTGACCTAAATGACTAATGATGATAAATACAATCCACCTGTGTGTAATCAAGTCTCCGTATAAATGCACCTGCACTGTGATAGTCTCAGAGGTCCGTTAAAAGCGCAGAGAGCATCATGAAGAACAAGGAACACACCAGGCAGGTCCGAGATACTGTTGTGAAGAAGTTTAAAGCCGGATTTGGATACAAAAAGCTTTAAACATCCCAAGGAGCACTGTGCAATCGATAATATTGAAATGGAAGGAGTATCAGACCACTGCAAATCTACCAAGACCTGGCCGTCCCTCTAAACTTTCAGCTCATACAAGGAGAAGACTGATCAGAGATGCAGCCAAGAGGCCCATGATCACTCTGGATGAACTGCAGAGATCTACAGCTGAGGTGGGAGACTCTGTCCATAGGACAACAATCAGTCGTATATTGCACAAATCTGGCCTTTATGGAAGAGTGGCAAGAAGAAAGCCATTTCTTAAAGATTTCCATAAAAAGTATTGTTTAAAGTTTGCCACAAGCCACCTGGGAGACACACCAAACATGTGGAAGAAGGTGCTCTGGTCAGATGAAACCAAAATGGAACTTTTTGGCAACAATGCAAAACGTTATGTTTGGCGTAAAAGCAACACAGCTGAACACACCATCCCCACTGTCAAACATGGTGGTGGCAGCATCATGGTTTGGGCCTGCTTTTCTTCAGCAGGGACAGGGAAGATGGTTAAAATTGATGGGAAGATGGATGGAGCCAAGTGCAGGACCATTCTGGAAGAAAACCTGATGGAGTCTGCAAAAGACCTGAGACTGGGACGGAGATTTGTCTTCCAACAAGACAATGATCCAAAACATAAAGCAAAATCTACAATGGAATGGTTCAAAAATAAACATATCCAGGTGTTAGAATGGCCAAGTCAAAGTCCAGACCTGAATCCAATCGAGAATCTGTGGAAAGAACTGAAAACTGCTGTTCACAAATGCTCTCCATCCAACCTCACTGAGCTCGAGCTGTTTTGCAAGGAGGAATGGGAAAAAATGTCAGTCTCTCGATGTGCAAAACTGATAGAGACATACCCCAAGCGACTTACAGCTGTAATCGCAGCAAAAGGTGGCGCTACAAAGTATTAACTTAAGGGGGCTGAATAATTTTGCACGCCCAATTTTTCAGTTTTTGATTTGTTAAAAAAAGTTTTAAATATCCAATAAATGTCATTCCACTTCATGATTGTGTCCCACTTGTTGTTGATTCTTCACAAAAAAATACAGTTTTATATCTTTATGTTTGAAGCCTGAAATGTGGCAAAAGGTCGCAAAGTTCAAGGGGGCCGAATACTTTCGCAAGGCACTGTATAATACAGGGGGGTACCGATACAGAGTCAATGTACAGGGGCACCGGGTATTTGAGGTACTATGTACATGTAGGTAGAATTATTAAAGTGACTATACATAGATGGCAACAGAGAGTAGCAGTGGCGTAAAGAGGGGGAGAGAGGGGAGGGGGCAATGCAAATAGTCTGGGTAACCATTTGAACATATTGTGTTCAGGAGTCTCATGGGGGTAGAAGCTGTTTAGAAGCCTCTTGGGTGGCTGGAGTCTTTTTAGGGCCATTCCTCTGACCAGCCCAGTGAGTTGGTCTGAGGGCCGGCTCCTCAAGAGAACACGTGTTCAGAACAGCAGGATTCTACTGCACATCACTGAGATGCTGACAAATATTGCAGCCAGACTCGCAACTAACAGAGAAGGAGGTTTTGAATAGGATTTCACGCTGAGAAGTAGAGGTAGGCTACTGAGAGCCAAGTCAACAGAATGCATGTTCATAACAGCATGCTTTTACAAAAGACTGCAAACTTGCAACTAAAAGAAAATGAGGTTTATTTTAATAGGCTTCAATACTGAACACGGTAGCTAAAAGCAACCAGGCGATACACCTTCCCTATCACCTTTCCTATCACCTTTCCTATTAAGTGTCTCGTGCAAATGGGGGAGATCATACAGTTTATTTCCCTGGACACACGCTACCCTCGAGTTCAAGACTCTTTGGCTCGCTGGACTGGTTGGCCATCACATTGTGTTCAGCTCACTGGACTGGTTGGCCGTCACACTGTTCATCTCACTGGACTGGTTGGCCGTCACACTGTGTTCAGCTCACTGGACTGGTTGGCCGTCACACTGTTCATCTCACTGGACTGGTTGGCCGTCACACTGTGTTCAGCTCACTGGACTGGTTGGCCATCACACTGTGTTCAGGTCACTGGACTGGTTGGCCATCACACTGTGTTCAGCTCACTGGACTGGTTGGCCACCACACTGTTCATCTCACTGGACTGGTTGGCCGTCACACTGTGTTCAGCTCACTGGACTGGTTGGCCGTCACACTGTTCATCTCACTGGACTGGTTGGCCGTCACACTGTGTTCAGCTCACTGGACTGGTTGGCCATCACACTGTGTTCAGGTCACTGGACTGGTTGGCCATCACACTGTGTTCAGCTCACTGGACTGGTTGGCCATCACACTGTTCATCTCACTGGACTGGTTGGCCGTCACACTGTGTTCAGCTCACTGGACTGGTTGGCCATCACATTGTTCATCTCACTGGACTGGTTGGCCGTCACACTGTGTTCAGCTCACTGGACTGGTTGGCCATCACATTGTTCATCTCACTGGACTGGTTGGCCGTCACACTGTGTTCAGCTCACTGGACTGGTTGGCCGTCACACTGTTCAGCTCACTGGACTGGTTGGCCACCACACTGTTCATCTCACTGGACTGGTTGGCCGTCACACTGTGTTCAGCTCACTGGACTGGTTGGCCACCACACTGTTCATCTCACTGGACTGGTTGGCCATCACACTGTGTTCAGCTCACTGGACTGGTTGGCCACCACACTGTTCAGCTCACTGGACTGGTTGGCCACCACACTGTTCAGCTCAACGGGTCTGAATCCCAAATAATACCCTAGCCTCTAGGTCGTACACTACATAACACTGTATGCATGATATCCCACTATATACACCCTATTACACCCACTATATACACCCTATTACACCCACTATATACACCCTATTACACCCACTATATACACCCTATATCCACTCTATGCCACTGTCTTCTCTCTCTGTCACTTCCTCTTCCCAGCTTGCTTGCTCTCCACTCACCCTCTCTCACACACATCATTACTCTCTCTCCCTCTCTCACCATCTGTCTTTCTTTCTCTATCTTGATCTCTCTCACCATCTGTCTCTCTCCTAATAAGCTTTTCTACTGTAGTCAGTTGTGTTGTAGCGTGGCACGCCATTCTACTCAGAGTCTATTCTAGTTGGTTCTAGAGTGGCACGCCATTCTACTCAGAGTCTATTCTAGTTGGTTCTAGAGTGGCACGCCATTCTACTCAGAGTCTACTCTAGTTGGTTCTAGAGTGGCACGCCATTCTACTCAGAGTCTACTCTAGTTGGTTCTAGAGTGGCACGCCATTCTACTCAGAGTCTACTCTAGTTGGTTCTAGAGTACCAGGCCATTCTACTCAGAGTCTACTCTAGTTGGTTCTATAGTGGCACGCCATTCTACTCAGAGTCTACTCTAGTTGGTTCTAGAGTGGCACGCCATTCTACTCAGAGTCTATTCTAGTTGGTTCTAGAGTGGCACGCCATTCTACTCAGAGTCTACTCTAGTTGGTTCTAGAGTGGCACGCCATTCTACTCAGAGTCTACTCTAGTTGGTTCTAGAGTGGCACGCCATTCTACTCAGAGTCTACTCTAGTTGGTTCTAGAGTACCAGGCCATTCTACTCAGAGTCTACTCTAGTTGGTTCTATAGTGGCACGCCATTATACTCAGAGTCTACTCTAGTTGGTTCTAGAGTGGCACGCCATTCTACTCAGAGTCTACTCTAGTTGGTCCTAGAGTGGCACGCCATTCTACTCAGAGTCTACTCTAATTGGTTCTAGAGTACCAGGCCATTCTACTCAGTCTACTCTAGTTGGTTCTAGAGTACCAGGCCATTCTACTCAAGTGTCTACTCTAGTTGGTTCTAGAGTACTAGGCCATTCTACTCAGAGTCTACTCTAGTTGGTTCTAGAGTGGCACGCCATTCTGCTCAGAGTCTACTCTAGTTGGTTCTAGAGTACCAGGCCATTCTACTCAGAGTCTACTCTAGTTGGTTCTAGAGTACCAGGCCATTCTACTCAGAGTCTACTCTAGTTGTTTCTAGAGTACCAGGCCATTCTACTCAGAGTCTACTCTAGTTGGTTCTAGAGTACCAGGCCATTCTACTCAGAGTCTACTCTAGTTGGTTCTAGAGTACCAGGCCATTCTACTCAGAGTCTACTCTAGTTGGTTCTAGAGTACCAGGCCATTCTACTCAGAGTCTACTCTAGTTGGTTCTAGAGTACCAGGCCATTCTACTCAGAGTCTACTCTAGTTGGTTCTAGAGTGGCAGGCCATTCTACTCAGTCTACTCTAGTTGGTTCTAGAGTGGCACGCCCTTCTACTCAGAGTCTACTCTAGTTGGTTCTAGAGTGGCACGCCATTCTACTCAGAGTCTACTCTAGTTGGTTCTAGAGTACCAGGCCATTCTACTCAGAGTCTACTCTAGTTGGTTCTAGAGTACCAGGCCATTCTACTCAGAGTCTACTCTAGTTGGTTCTAGAGTGGCACGCCATTCTACTCAGAGTCTACTCTAGTTGGTTCTAGAGTGGCACGCCATTCTACTCAGAGTCTACTCTAGTTGGTTCTAGAGTACCAGGCCATTCTACTCAGTCTACTCTAGTTGGTTCTAGAGTACCAGGCCATTCTACTCAAGTGTCTACTCTAGTTGGTTCTAGAGTACTAGGCCATTCTACTCAGAGTCTACTCTAGTTGGCTCTAGAGTGGCACGCCATTCTGCTCAGAGTCTACTCTAGTTGGTTCTAGAGTGGCACGCCATTCTACTCAGAGTCTACTCTAGTTGGTTCTAGAGTACCAGGCCATTCTACTCAGAGTCTACTCTAGTTGGTTCTAGAGTACCAGGCCATTCTACTCAGAGTCTACTCTAGTTGGTTCTAGAGTACCAGGCCATTCTACTCAGAGTCTACTCTAGTTGGTTCTAGAGTACCAGGCCATTCTACTCAGAGTCTACTCTAGTTGGTTCTAGAGTACCAGGCCATTCTACTCAGAGTCTACTCTTGTTGGTTCTAGAGTGGCAGTAAATGTCTCTTAAGAGAAAGTAAAGAAATAGAGAAGATATGTTGCAGACTCAGAGTGACATGACAGATTGTCTGACCAGGCCTCAGTGAGGTAAGGTCACAGGTCATGCATACTGTAGCCAAGTAGGAATGCATTTGACGTGAAACAGAAGTATTCAGGGGTTGATGCGGGACAGTGGGAGGGGTTAAAGGCCCTGTCTGAGGCCTGATTGGATACCTGAGAAAGGTGCAGGATTGGGATTGATGAGCACGGTGGTGGAGATGGAAGAGACAGGTTAAACCATGACAACAGATTAGGAGTCCTCGCTCCATGACTCCTTCACTTGTGTGACACTTAAAGAGACAGACTGGGAAGTGGTCACCAACATACATCGTCAACAAACACTTGTTTTCTCAACTGAGACGAACCTAAACCCATCATAACTTAGTGGAGCGGCGAGTTACGGAAGTAAAAACCGACGCGCGTATGAAACCAGCTCTGCCATGACTGAGGGAGTTAGCGGGTCGACAGCTGTGCAACAGGATCCTCTGTAGACAGCACACAGTGGAAGGTCCAGGATGAGACCGGCATCAGCACGGCAAAGGATTCAGCGATAACGTGGCAGAGAACATACTGTGCATGGAGAGTCAGAGAGGGAACCTGGAAATGACAGAGGAAGAGCAGTAGAATAGAGACTGGGACAGTCCATGAGGAATCTCTTTGTCGTCCTCTGTAGCTCAGTTGGTAGAGCATGACACTTTTAACGCCAGGGGTCTGGGTTCGTGTCCCGGGACCACCCAAACGTAAGAGTCGCTTTGGATTAAAAGCGTCTGCTAAACGGCATATATTTATTATATATTAGAATAATGCTTAGCGATAACGTGGTAGAAACATACTGTTACGTGGAGCATCGTCGGAGAGCCGCTTTCTACAGTATGACAGAGAAAGTTCAGCACACTGTCTCTGTACATCTTCTGAGGTCAGCTACATGGTAAGTAGGAGAACCGTCCTCAGAGTTATTCAGGTCAGGTATTCGGTCAGCTCCAGGATAAAACAGAACCGTCCTCAGAGTTATTCAGGTTAGGTACTGTACATACGCTGAATACATTATCTACAGCCAACCTGTACTGTACTGACTGGCTGGCCAGGGTTAAGGGTTTAGTGTTGAGACAGTGGTAGCAGACGCAGTTAGGTGGCAGATGGGGCTGCCAGAGCCCACAGGGAGTAGGACAGTGAATCTGTTTTGTGTGGTTACAATTAATCTGTGGCTTGTGCCCTGCCTTCCGTAAGTTGTCAAAATAAAAAAACAGATGTTACATCTGGAACGGTTACATAACGGAGAGTGTCCCAGATGAGAAGACCGAGAAGATGATGACGAGAAGGAGAGGAGGAGAGGAGGAGAGGAGAGGAGGGGAGAGAGGAGGAGATGAGAGAGGAGGAGAGGAGAGAGGAGGAGAGGAGAGGAGGGGAGAGAGGAGGAGAGGAGAGAGGAGGAGAGAGGAGGAGAGAGCGTCCCAGATGAGAAGGCCGAGAGGATGATGACGAGAAGGAGAGGAGAGAGGAGGAGAGAGTGTCCCAGATGAGAAGGCCGAGAGGATGATGACGAGAAGGAGAGGAGGAGAGGAGAGAGGAGGAGAGGAGAGAGGAGGGGAGGAGAGAGGAGGGGAGGAGAGAGTGTCCCAGATGAGAAGGCCGAGAGGATGATGACGAGAAGGAGAGAGGAGGAGAGGAGAGAGGAGGAGAGGAGAGAAGAGGGGAGGAGAGAGGAGGAGAGGAGCAGAGAGGAGGAGAGAAGGACTTAGCTAGTACCTCTTAGCAGTTGAGAAGAGGCTAGTATAGAGATGGTAAATAAACCCTGGAGTGGGCCAGTACAGTCACTGTACCTGAAGGTAATGTTCCTACAGAGGTGGGGGTTGATATGGTCCTGAAGGTAATGTTCAAACAGAGGTGGGGGTTGATATGGTCCTGAAGGTAATGTTAAAACAGAGGTGGGGGTTGATATGGTCCTGAAGGTAATGTTAAGACAGAGGTGGGGGTTGATATGGTCCTGAAGGTAATGTTAAAACAGAGGTGGGGGTTGATATGGTCCTGAAGGTAATGTTAAGACAGAGGTGGGGGTTGATATGGTCCTGAAGGTAATGTTAAGACAGAGGTGGGGGTTGATATGGTCCTGAAGGTAATGTTAAAACAGAGGTGGGGGTTGATATGGTCCTGAAGGTAATGTTAAGACAGAGGTGGGGGTTGATATGGCCCTGAAGGTAATGTTCAAACAGAGGTGGGGGTTGATATGGTCCTGAAGGTAATGTTAAAACAGAGGTGGGGGTTGATATGGTGCTGAAGGTAATGTTAAGACAGAGGTGGGGGTTGATATGGCCCTGAAGGTAATGTTAAGACAGAGGTGGGGGTTGATATGGTCCTGAAGGTAATGTTAAAACAGAGGTGGAGTTTGATATGGTCCTGAAGGTAATGTTAAGACAGAGGTGGGGGTTGATATGGTCCTGAAGGTAATGTTAAGACAGAGGTGGGGGTTGATATGGCCCTGAAGGTAATGTTCAAACAGAGGTGGGGGTTGATATGGTCCTGAAGGTAATGTTCAAACAGAGGTGGGGGTTGATATGGTAACCAGTCATCCTCTTCTTTCCTCTCTGGGAAGGGCTGAAGTACACACAGAGACTTGCCTCTTGCTGGTTAACAAGGACAAGTCGGTTACTTCACCACCCACACTACAAAGGCAGACCCCTCTCTCTCTCTCACACACACACACAGACACTCTCTCTCTCTCTCGCTCGCTCGCTCTCCCTCCCTCTCACACACACAAACTCTCTATCGCTCTCTCTCTCACACACACAAACTCTCTATCGCTCTCTCTCACACACACACAAACTCTCTATCGCTCTCTCTCACACACACACAAACTCTCTGCTCTCTCTCTCACACACACAAACTCTCTGCTCTCTCTCTCACACACACAAACTCTCTCTCTCTCTCGCTCTCACACACACTCTCGTTCTCACACACACTCTCTCTCTCGCTCTCTCTCTCGTTCTCACACACACTCTCTCTCTCTCTCTCTCTCTCTCGTTCTCACACACACTCTCTCTCTCTCTCTCTCTCTCTCTCGTTCTCACACACACTCTCTCTCTCTCTCTCTCTCTCTCGTTCTCACACACACTCTCTCTCTCTCTCTCTCTCTCTCGTTCTCACACACACTCTCTCTCTCTCTCTCTCTCTCTCTCGTTCTCACACACACTCTCTCTCTCTCTCTCACACACACTCTCTCTCTCACACTCTCTCTCTCTCTCTCTCTCTCTCGTTCTCACTCTCTCTCTCTCTCGTTCTCACACCCACCCTCCTCCTTTCTTTATTTTCTTTAATACATCCTTCCTTGCACCTTCCTTCTTCTCTTCCTCATGTTTCCTTCTTCTGATCAGACTCTCCTCCTCTTCTCTCTCTCTCTCTCTCCAGCACACAACTTCAACAGCACAGCCCCTCCTCCCTCCCTCCCTCCCCACCACACACAGTCCCATTACAAACCTTCGTCCATGCTGCGTGAGTTCCTCTGCTGGCCGAGCGTTGGAATAGGGGCTGGCCTGTCAATCATAGAGCTGGCCTGGCGGGTCTGGCTGGGTCCGCCCACTATAGCGGAACTTAGAACCCAGCACTAGGAACTTCCTGGGAGTGGAGCCACCTCAGTAGAGGTCAACCTGGAAATGGAGACAGAGGAACATTTATATAAATATCTATAAATACATAACTATAATATGTAACTTCCTGGGAGCGATAGCCACCTCAGTAGAGGTCAACCTGGGAAATGGAGACAGAGGAACATTTATATAAATATCTATAAATACATAACTATAATATGTAACTTCCTGGGAGCGATAGCCACCTCAGGAGAGGTCAACCTGGAAATTTACATTTTTACATTTGAGTCATTTAGCATATGCTTTTATCCAGATCGACTTAGATAAGACCAACCCCATACTACAGTCAGTTCATTCACTAAGGTAGATAAGACCAACCCCATATTACAGTCAGTTCATTCACTAAGGTAGGTAAGACAACCCCATATTACAGTCAGTTCATTCACTAAGGTAGATAAGACCAACCCCATACTACAGTCAGTTCATTCACTAAGGTAGATAAGACACCCCATATTACAGTCAGTTCATTCACTAAGGTAGATAAGACCAACCCCATATTACAGTCAGTTAATTCACTAAGGTAGGTAAGACAACCCCATATTACAGTCAGTTCATTCACTAAGGTAGATAAGACCAACCCCATACTACAGTCAGTTCATTCACTAAGGTAGGTAAGACCACCCCATATTACAGTCAGTTCATTCACTAAGGTAGGTAAGACCACCCCATATTACAGTCAGTTCATTCACTAAGGTAGGTAAGACCACCCCATATTACAGTCAGTTCATTCACTAAGGTAGATAAGACCCATATTACAGTCAGTTCATTCACTAAGGTAGGTAAGACACCCCATATTACAGTCAGTTAATTCACTAAGGTAGGTAAGACCACCCCATATTACAGTCAGTTCATTCACTAAGGTAGGTAAGACCACCCCATATTACAGTCAGTTCATTCACTAAGGTAGATAAGACCACCCCATATTACAGTCAGTTCATTCACTAAGGTAGATAAGACACCCCATATTACAGTCAGTTCATTCACTAAGGTAGATAAGACCACCCCATATTACAGTCAGTTCATTCACTAAGGTAGGTAAGACCACCCCATATTACAGTCAGTTCATTCACTAAGGTAGGTAAGACAC